>NW_028324302.1:6622500-6805000 GCF_058129835.1 Hydra viridissima
ACTAATAACAAATCGATGACTAAATTAAAAACAGATAGTTATTGCAAAAAAGAAAAGTGTACCATTGTTTGTTCTGTTTTACTAAAAAATATTGCTGAGGAATATAACTTAAAACAAGCTCAAGATGCTAAATTGAGTCCAAGTTCTAATCCAGACATTCTGCAAGACTCAGAGGTGGTAAAAAAAGAAAGTAAAACCTATAAATCAAAAATAGAGAGTAGAACTGATGAAAAAAATTCTCTAGTTCCTTCATCCAAAATTGATTTCTATTCTCCGATTGAATTTGATGTGACAAAACAATCCAATGGTTACAGAAATACTCTAGACAACTCATATATCCCTAATAAAGAGCTGAGAATTGACTCAAAAGGTTCTCCTTCTCTTGCAAACAATATCAAGGCCAAAAGAGTATCTTTAACAAGACAATTATATAAAACTACACCAATTGAGATAAAACAATGTTTTGATAATTCATTACAAACTTGTCCACATACCAGCCTTGACTTTGAGTTAAGTAAGAATTTTCTTGCAGAGACATATAAAGACAAATGTAGTGATAAAACAAATAATGAAGATAATAAAAAGGAAGAAAATTTTAAATCATGTAATTTATTATCTAGTTCTATAAATGAAAATCTTGAGGAGTTATCGTTTAAGACACCAAATTGTTGCAATCCTGCTAAACAAGAAAGTCAATTAGCAATTCTTTCATCAAAAGTTGATGTAATAAATCCTTTAGTTTGCAATTCTGATCAAACTAATTTAAATTGTTTTTTACCAGAAAACTCTAACAAACTTACAGAGAGTACTAAAGCTTGTCATAAAGCTTTAGAGTATCCATTTTCCTCTCTACAAAGTGGTTCAGCAGTTTCATTCTTGGATAGAAACATTTCAAACAAATGTCATATTTTTACTCCTGTGAAAAAAGCTCCTAAGTTTCAAGACATTTTAAGTTCTTTGACTAAAAATAACCTTCAGGAAGTGATATATAAAGCACCATTTTATAGTGACCAGAAAGACGCCACTGATAATGCCCTTGGGTGAGAATTTTACTTTAATGGATTTGTTATAAGATTTGTTTTTACTAATGAGATTTTAACATCTATATGCCCAAAATAAAACGAAGTACCTCTTTAAAACATCTTACTATTCTCAGAATATATTTGATTATAATGGTGTATTTGTTTGTAGATCTTTATCTGAACAGCACATTCCCAGTGATAGAATCAAAGTAAAGTATATAATTTGACAGTGGCTGTTTACATTTATTTATCATTATGCACATTATCAGACAAATTAAAATGAATAAATCTAATAATTATTTATTCTTTTAGAAATTTTTTATTTTGTCAAAGATAATTTTAAATAATTGCATAAAAAATTCCTTCACTACAAATAGTTTTCTTTAAAATTATTTTTACAGATAGATTGACAGTTTTATTAGTATGATAAATGGTCAAGAGTTTTTAAAAGCAACATTTTTGTTATTGACTTTCATTTTATTTTCTTTTACTTTGGAAAGTTTTGTAGTTTAAAAATATTTTTAAAAGGTGAAAAGTCTTCCATTATATTCCACAAAGCTTCAAATTGTAACACTTGATTTATTGAAAAAGAGGCAACTTCTACAGGTTCAATCAGATATTTTTAGATCTTCAAGTGAGTTCACTTAAAATATTTTTGAAAGTATAGTTTGTTATTATTAGAATAGTTAATTTAATCAAAATTAAGTTAGTTACAAATTTTACTTTTAATTGTTAAATTCTTATTTTGATATCTCAAACTTTTTAATTTTTGTTACATTTAAAGATGATTGTAGTGCAACCCAAATAAACCCTTTCTTGACTGACATGCTTCAATCAAATAAAAAAGTAATCATAACTCCTTGCATTCAACCACCTAAATATTCTACGGTAATGATGTGGTTACAAAATAAAAGTTCTAAGGAATGCTCAATTCAAAACCTGGTTCCAAGATTTCCAACTCAAATTCAATTACCTTTTAAATCTGAGACTGGACATATTGAAACTAGTTGTGGTTTAGAGCAATCAATACATGTTCAGATGAGTCCTGATATACAAAAATCTACTCACTTTTCAGCAGAATTTGGAACTCACAGCTTTACACCTATGTTTTCATCCTTATTATCATCTCCTGCATCAGGAAAAAGTAGTGTAGCTGAGGTATTTACTCCAAGCTTTGAAGACAAGTATACACAAAACACTGGTGGAGAAGATGAGTATCAGGTAAATTATTAACATTAAAATTTTTTAGTTATACTTTGAAAAACTTATACAATTTCCATAGTAAAAGTTTCTCTTTCAGGGAAATAAAAAATCAGTCTTTAAAAAAGTCAATTGCTCAGATATTGAGGGGATAACACCTAATAATACCTATGCCTTTAAGACAACTCAACGAAACATGACAGATGCCAAGGCTATCCATTTTGTAGGCTTTGTTTTTGATTTTATATTTTAGAATTTACTATTTGTTTCATAAAGTTCTAAAGAAATTTACTTTATATCAGGTTTTAGTCATTAGTATGATTTTATTTATTTTACTAGAATCAATCTTTAACAATTATCAGTGTGGAGCTTCATATTCAAACTAGGCGAAAGCTGAAACCTGATCCTACTATTGATCCAGTAGTCGCAATATTTTATTCTATGCACCAAGAATTGTTTAGTATCAATGTCACTGGAATATTTGTTGTTGATAGTTGTTTGAAAAATGAAGGTACAAGCTCCAGCTTGCTAAATAAAGCTGGTATAGTTACTCCAACTTTACATTGTTTTGCTGATGAGCTTCTTATGCTAAAAGGATTTGCATCATTTGTCCAAGAGCATGATCCTGAAATCATTGTAGGCTATGAAGTTCAAATGCTATCAATTGGTTATTTAATTGAGCGAGGGGCCTTCCTTAATTATAACATGTGTCATGCAATGTCTCGCATTAGTAACAATGAAGTTTACAGTAAAAATGCTACCAAAGATAAAGAAGACAATTGGTTTGGTCAACTTATCTCCATGGAAATAACTGGGAGAATAATATTAAATGTGTGGAGAGTTATGAGAAGTGAGGTTAGTGGTTTTTATTGAGTTAGAGAAGAAAAAAAAGGAAGACAAGTATGGCTATATTGTGAATTTATTATAAAAAATATAGCATTTTATAAAAGATTTATTATAAAAAATATAGCATTTGTAAAAGATTTATTACAAATAAAAAGTGTTTTTGTTCAAAAATTACATTTGAGTAAAAACCATCTATGTAAACCAAGGCTAAAAGAACTAAAAATGCTCCATATCTTTGAAATATTGTGTCTGTTTCTTATATTGTGATGCAATTTCAGATGTTTGAAGGCAATAAAACCTGCAATAAAAATTAATCTTTGCTTGTATCGATTAGTTATTGGTTCTAACAATTTTCACACATTGACAAATTAAATTGAATATCTAATTCACCCTCTTCACAATGAAGCTTTACAGGAATTATCAATACTAAATTTCTCTAAAAAATTTTACAAAGATATGAGGAATGTGCCTTCTGATCATTACCTGCATTTTCTAAACTGTTTTTCTATTGTATCCAATTGTAAATATCCTAATTATATGGCATACTATAACTAAACAAATACTTTGCACAGTGTGTTAGATGTTAAAAAGTTTTTAAAGCATAACCTTTCACAAACTTTCTCAAATCAGCTGAAATTACCAAATGTTCTTTATTTTAATTCAACTCATAATACAAACTACAAAAATTACAAATTATTACGGTTAATTAAAATTTAATCTTTTTTTCAAAAGACTTTGGTACAGAAGTTTAGAAACAGTGTCATAACCTGCAATTAAATCAAGTTTTTGTAAACAAAAGCATAATTAAAGGCCAAAATTTTTGTGAAATTTAATAATTCAATTACTTTTGAGATATTTTAAAAGTAGTGGAGTATAACTAATTATCAAAATATTTGTGAAATTTTATAATTCAAGTCTATTGTGATATTTCAAAAGAATGGGAAAAGCAAAGGAAGTTTTAAATGAAATAAAGAAAACATAAAATCTGTGGAAAAAAATGTCTTACAGAAAGATTTCTGAACTTTATGATGTTTCAAAACCATGAGTAAGTTGCATTATCAAGCAATTTCATCAGTGCAAAATTAGTTAAAACATGCCTTGGACTGGAAGACTTAAAGTTACAACTGAAAAGGTATTCCATGAATGATCCTCGCAAGACTACTTTAAAACTTAATACAATTATGCATCAGTTTCTTTGCACAAACTGTAGTGTCGATACAACTAACCATCGATTACACCAAAGTAGTCTGTATGGCCTCTGTTCTGTTAAAAAACCATTGATATCTGCAAGAAATTTGAAAGCCAGAAGAAAATTTTCAATAGATCAATAGGTCAAAAGTTCTTTTCTCTGACAAATCAAAGTTTGTGCTATTCAGTAGTGATGGATTTAGGTATGCCAAATGTCCAGTAGGAGATTTGGCATACCTAAATATCAGGAGACTCCAAAACATCAGTTAAACATAACAAGCAAATATTATGGTTTGGGGATGTTTTAGTCGTGACAATGTGGTTCCCATTCATTGGATAGTAGGTATTATGGACCAGAGAGTTTATTTACACATCATAAAGAATGTTATGCTGCTACAAGCAAAGAGTAAAATGACTAAAAAGTGGATCTCACAACAAGATAATGGACCCAAAGCATTGTGCCGGATCTGTTAACGACTACTTTAAATCACAAAAATTGAAGTTCTTGAATGGCCCTCACAGAGCCCAGATCTCAATTCTATTGAGCATTTTTGGGAGTACATCGACTGCCAATTAGTTGGTAGAAAACAAACTAACAAAGACCATTTATTTGCTTTGATTAATGTTGAGAATTTTGGTATAACATTCCTCAGGATTTTCTCATTAGTTTACTTGATTCGATGCCTTTTTTCTGTGATGCTGTTTTGAAGTTAAAAGGATATGCCACCAACTACTTTCTTATTGTAACTGTCTTATTAAAAAATTGACATTTTAATAATTTTTGAAATAAATTTTCATCAATGTTAAGTTGTTCCTAAACTTTTGCACAGAAGCTTTTTCAAAAAAAAAGGATTTAATTTTAATTAACAATTATAATTTATAATTTTTGTGGTTTGTATTATGAATTGAATTAATGTAAACAATTTTTATTTTTAAGCATGAGTTGTATACAAGAAATAAAATCTTGTTAGAGTTATTTTCTAGAGTTATTACAATTATATGTTAATCTCAAATTTGGTTATTGATCCATTCTTCTTATATGATACTAAAATTTTTTTCTTTTGCTACACTCTTATTACTAATCAAAATTAAAAATCAAATTAGATTAAATTAGAGTAATCATCAATGGATTCAAAACCTAACAATGAATAAGCAGTTGTAGCCTGTGCAAGATGTCCTTGGTGGTAAACTCATTTATTGAGGAATACACAAAGTTTAGAGTTTTCTCAATCTTACTTATTCTTCTTTAAAATCATATTTTTTGTCTTCTTTCCTATTTCTTCAGAATTTTTTAGGTCACATTGCAGATTTACACATTTGAAAATGTTTTTTATCACATTTGTCATCAAAGAGTAGCTGCTTATTCATTTAGCAGTTTATCTGAGTGGTGGCTTACAAATGGCTTACGCTGGAGAGTCATTGATTACTACATCAAAAGGTGCCAAGGAAACATTAAGCTATTAGAACATATTGATTTTATAAACAGAATAAGTGAGCTGGCAAGAATTTTTGGGATCTTATTCTACTCTGTTATTTCACGTGGCTCACAGGTTTGCTTTTTAATAAAGTGTTTATCAATCAATATTGATCTTTTTTAAAAAATATTTCTATATCTCTGTAGTATCATGTTGAACTATATCTTTAAAGTATCGTGTTGAGTCAATGATGCTAAGAGTTGCAAAACCAATGAACTACATACCAATGTCGCCCAGTCCTCATCAAAGAGCAAGGTGATGAAAAAAATTATACAAAGACTAATATTTTTTGATTTTAAACTTTTTATATTATGTGCTTTTAAAATCCACACTAATTTTTGAAATGATAAATTGTAAAAACAAGTAAGTAAGAAAATACTTTTGGCGAAGTAATTTATTTCATGTCATTTTTTCATGAATTTCAAATAAGTTTACTTAATATGTGAACCTTTGGCCCTGATCACAGCCTCAATTCTGGCCTGAACCTTTTACATGTTTTTAGGACATACTTCTTGGGTATGGCATTCCACTGCTTGATTACAAAGGCTTTTAGAGATGCAATATTTTTGTGTGGAGATGCACAGGCCTTTGACTCAAAATATGCCCATATAGATATATGTTGTCCAGAGGGTTTAAATCTGAGGAGCTTGGTGGCCACAAAATATTCTCCTAAAATAGGGGCATATTTTTTCTGAGCCACTCCTACTTCTTTCTGGGTATATAGGGTGGAGCTCTAAATACCCAAAAAGAACTAGGAGTGGCTCAGAAAAAACATGCAAGTTTCTTACTTTTTTCAACTTGTTTGGCCTTGAATTCTTCAGTAATGAGGTGCCTTTTGGATCTAGCTCTAGACTTTGCCTTCAGGTAATATTTAACAAATTTCTGATTGTGTGCCACAGAGAGTTCCTTGGCAATCATCCTCATGGATCATACTGGATTGCACTGAATACGGCCTTTGACTTCAATAATTACCCTTAAAGTCCTCACAGTCTTGTCTTACCACTTCCTGGTTTCCTTTCTATGTGACCAAAGTTTTTAAGTTGTCTTAAAATATCATATACAGTTTGTTTAGCCATCTCAAGTCTTGTTATGAGATGTCCTTGGGCATGACACTCAAGAAATGAAGATCAATGGCTATCTTTTTTTGGCAGTCATTGGAAAAAAATTCATATTTTTCATTTTATTACTAGTGTATATATTAATCAAAGGTTCCATAAACATAAATCAAAACAATGATTCTTACAAAAAAAAATTTAAAAAGGGTGCCAAGATTTTAAGGGTACATGCTGTACAAAAAATTTCATTCAAATGCAGGAAATCAAAGTTCCATTTAAATCCTTATAAAAATACTTTTGAATTGGGCACATAATCAAAAATCATTTCAATGCAAATATAGTTTTTGATTCTTTGAGCAACAAACAATTTATCTTTTCATATTAATTAGTAAATAACATACAAATAATATACAAATTTATTTCACAAAGTGAAAATGATTAGTATAGCAAAATTACATTATGTAACAAAAACGAATAAAGTTTTTGTTTGGCTTGAATTTTTAGTGTTTCTAGGTGAAAACAGGGATGCTGGTTTCAAAAATGCAATCTGTTTTAGTGTATCTATGTTTACAATAGAAAATAAGAAAAATGAGTAACAAGCAAGCATCATTGTTGATGCATCAGCAAAGCTGATATAAACACAAAAAAATGAAATATTATTGAATAAAATGTTTCCTGTTTAACTCCATATGTTTTAAAAATATAAATCCATAAGTATTAAAAATGTACAGACTTACTGTCCAACATAATAAATAGCATAAGAGATAACTGTCCCTAAAAACTTAGAGCATGGCTTTCTTTTGCATATAGAATCATTATCCTGTAGCATCATTTGAAGGAAGAACTAAAAATCAAAGAGATTCAACATCTAATTAGTTTAATTTTAAATGCATAAACTATGTACCATTTGTTTTGATTTATCAAAATGATATAGACTTATTATTTCTGTCTACCTTTTTACTTATGCAACTTTTGTTGGGACAAAGTAGACTTTTGTGACTGGCTTGTAAATAAAATTATTTTTATTGATCAGAAATTTCTATATAATTTTGACTTTTAGGAAACACCTTGTATTGGAATCTCTTTTATAATAAAAAAAAAATTAATTTGATAATTGCAAAAATTGCTCTGATATCATAAACATAATCAATTTAAAGTTAAGTTTTTTTATTTGTTAAATTCAAAAGTTTATGTTAATTTTTTTTGACAACTACTTTTATGCTGTTTATTTAGAATGGCTGCTCCTGAGTGTATTCCTCTTGTTATGGAACCAGAATCATGCTTTTATGTTGATCCTATTATTGTACTGGATTTTCAGTCATTGTATCCTTCTATTATCATTGCATATAACTATTGTTTTTCAACTTGCCTTGGAAAAGTAAAGCATTTTGCTCAGTAAGCTAAATGTGAAGACGTTACATTTTATCATTTAAATAAAACAGTTTTTTGATAAATATTACATCTACTGTGATTTCAACATTTTTTTCAGTTTTATAATTTTGTTTTAATTACTAGAATGTAATAATTGCTGAATTATTAATATAGATGCTTAGTATAAATAATATTGTTTTATAAGTAATTTTTGCTTTATGCTAATTTTTGTTGTTATATTTCAGAAATGAGTTGTTTAGTTTTGGTGCTTCATCTCTGAATCTACCATTTGATGTACTTAAGGTGAAAACAACTTTTATTTAGCATTAAACCTTTTATTTTAAAATTTTATTTCCAATACACTAAATGGTATGATATGGTATGAGAGCTTTTTAGAAACTTTTAAGTGATTCAAACATTCATATTTCTCCAAATGGTGTTGGTTTTGTAAAGCAAAATGTAAGAAAAGGTGTCTTACCTAGGTTAGTCTTTCATAAACTAAAGGATTGTTTATTCTACTAAATTTTTTAATTGAATGTGTTATAAAAAACCTTCTAAATTCATTTTCAGATTTTGCAATTGATCAACAATTTTTTTCTAATTCTTCTTTTCTTCATATGTTAGAATGTTAGAGGAGATTCTATCTACTCGTGTAATGGTAAAATCATCCATGAAAAAAGCTAAAAACAATAAGGTTTTTAATTTTATTATATTTATTAGTAATTCTTTTAAAAAATAAATTTTTAGCCATAGGTATTTTTATTTAATTCATACTAAATATACTTCTAGTCTGCACTCACTCTTAAAAATAGAGAGAAAAAATTATACCTGCTTGTTTTTTCTAGACGTTATATAAGTTGCTAGACTCTCGCCAATTAGGATTGAAGTTGATTGCCAATGTAACTTATGGCTACACGGCTGCTAATTTTTCTGGTAGAATGCCATGTATTGAGGTCTGTTTTTTTATTGGAATAAATTAAAGTAAATACAAAGTCTTTTTCAAAATTCTTATTTTAAATGTATTTGTAATAAGTTATATTGAATGAAATAAGTTTATTGTGCTTTATTTTTTTTTTTGTTGAATAAATTTTGTTGTGCTTTTGAGGTTGCTGATAGTGTTGTTAGAAAAGGAAGGGAGACATTAGAGCGTGCCATACATTTAGTTAACTCCACAGAAAAATGGAATGCCAAAGTTGTTTATGGTGATACTGACAGGTTAAAGTGTAAAAGTTTTTTTATGTTATTTTATGCTAAAATTTTATTTTTACAAACAAATTTAATGACATTCAAAGAACATGAATATGCATTTGATGAATATGC
Organism: Hydra viridissima; assembly: GCF_058129835.1. NCBI lineage: Eukaryota > Metazoa > Cnidaria > Hydrozoa > Anthoathecata > Hydridae > Hydra > Hydra viridissima. The sequence goes on from NW_028324302.1 coordinate 6,631,978, forward strand.
ATTTGATGAATATGCATTTGATGAATATGCATTTGTAAACATCTTCTCAACTCAAACTAACAAATACTTAATACTGAAATTTTAGTTTGTTCGTTTTGCTAAAAGGTGCTTCAAAAGAAAAAGCATTTGCTGTTTCAGCAGAAATGGTAAATGCAATCACGGCTTTAAACCCAAAACCAGTCAAATTAAAGTTTGAAAAGGTGGGAGTGATGTTAAATTTTGATTTAGGAGAAGTATTATATTAACGGAAAGTTTATTACTTTTTTTTTTTTGTTGTTGCTTTTGTTGTTGTTTTTAGATTTATCAGCCTTGTTTCTTGGTCACAAAAAAACGTTATGTGGGCTATATGTATGAAAGTCTTGAACAGCAGGTACCGATATTTGAGGCTAAAGGCATTGAAACAGTTCGCAGGGATAATTGTCCAGCGGTTGGTAAGGTATACTCTTATCTACTAGAAGCAGCATATTTACCTGTTCTCTAATTCCAGCTTTAAAAAAACATTTTTGCTCTTGGGTAATTTCATGTAAAGCATGACAGCTGTTTAACTGGCTGCACAGATTTTCTAAGAAAAATGAATTACAAGCTCTTATTTCCTACTCCTTCAAAAGTGATAATTTTTCAAAATTGGGGCTAAAATGCTTCCTTTTTTTCATATTTCTTATGGGTATTACTACATAAAGAAAAGCAAATGTAATTTGATTGGAAATATGTATCTTACCATTTTTCAGTGTGAAAAATTCAAAAGTGGGGTCAAAAATTTGAAGTTTTAAGCAGGACTTATTTAAGGTTGTAAAAGTAGCTACAGGCCAAGACAGTTTTTGGGTTCCATAACATATGATTCTAATATTGTTAAACCAAATGTTTTTAAGATTAGTTAATTTTTTTCCGGTGTGAAGTAAAATCACTTCTGATTACTTTTTAGTTTGAAGTTCATTAACGTTTCCATTAAATGTAATTAAATGTAGAAGACTGTTTTCAGTAAGTTTCAAAACAATACTACAGTCCAGGTCTATGTTTAAATTGGATTTTATATCTTTTATATCTAATTTTAATAGCAATTTCAAATCTAATTTTTAAGGAAATTATGGAAATAAAAAGTCAAAAATTCAAATGATATTATTTTGAATTATAGTTTGTTTTGAAATTATTTTAAAAATTATTTTGAATGTCTAGAGACAAAATTCAAAATCATATTTAGTTCCTTAAAAAGCTTAAACCAAGACACAAAAAAATAAATCTTTAGCAATTACAAATTGATAACAGTTGAAATTAAGAGTTAAGCGCAGTTTGATCTACAGCAGGTCCAGGTGCCATCTTTTATTGACACTGTCTGGTAATTGCCATATCTTTTGTTTTTAGTGTGTTATTTTTGACGATACTGGCTCATGAGGAATCAGTCCATGAGGAATATCAGTCCATTTCTATAATTTTTATCAGTATCATTTTTTTGTCTTCCTGTGTATCTTCATTTTGTTTACAATTATATCATCTCTGGGACATGGACTTTGCAGACGCATCATTTTCACATTTTCTGAAATTTTAAAAATTAAGTAATAAAGCCTAATAAGTTCAAATTTCAATATATTGCAGCTTTAAATTGAATGCGAGAATATACATTTACTTAATTTATATTATTATTTCTTCATACTGTCAGTATGTGTTTCAAGAAAATCTGAGGGGATGTGCTTTATTTGAAATTGCTCTCTATGAAGCTTTTAAAAAGTTTTAATAGTATTGGATGTATATGAATACAGAATAGATTTATGCAAATAATCTTCAGTTCTTTAGCAATCTAATAACTAAGTCTAGAACTTCTATAACATTCACCAAGTGGTTGTTTTATAATTTTGTGTGTAATAATATAAAGATATATGTACAGTAAAAACATCTTTACTGTATCAGCTCTTGGTAACATTTTATAGGTTCTGGAGAAATCATTGCGAATTCTCTTCGAAACAAAAGACTTAAGTTTAGTAAAAAAATATGTACAGCGACAGTTTGTCAAGATCATGGAAGGAAATGTCATTTTACGTGACTTTATAATTGCCAAAGAATACCGTGGTTGTGGCAACTACAAGCCTGGAGCCTGTGTGCCTGCACTAGCTTTGACAAAGTTTGTTTTAAAAGTTATTTATGATTATTGAGGCGTTGTAAATTTCTGTTTGGTCTTTCAGACAATAATAAATAGGTCTTTTTTATACAAATCTAGAAAAGGTTTAACTTTCCCAATATGCAAATTGTCTTTCGTCCCAACTTTATACCAAAGACACTTTCTAGATTGCTTTAGTGCCTTTTTTTTTATAATAATTACTGTTTTCTTTATAGTTTGACGAAATATAAATTACTCAATTTAGATTATCAGTTGTTGATTAAATTATGTCTGCTGATTAAACAAGAAAAATTATGTCTGCTAGCTAAACGAGAAAACAACGCACCTTACAATCATGTCTTACTTGCAAATTGATTGACCTGATACAATCATTTCTGAAAATTTGCAATGAGTTGTGACTTTTTATACTTAGTTTTAATATCATCTCATGGTTCCATATCAAGTCTAATTCGACGTGTCAGCTTTGTGCATCATTGAGTAAGAAACTTGACATTGATCATCAAAATCTCATCTGTCTAGTTTTTCAGGATAGCTGTTATTTTTTCATTCTGAGAGTTCTTGTGAGCAGGTGTTGGCAATCTTGGAAAATATCAGGATCTTTTCTTGACACTATTTCTTCTAAGGTTTGAAATGTTCTTTACATTGACAGAACTTATTGCTTTAACAAGAATAAAATTAAATCTTTCAATCTGAAATGCACATAAACATGGTTGGCTGGGAAAGGTAACTTTACCAGTACTTTAATCCTTGTCGCTCACAAGATGGTGAGAAAAAGCGTTAAGAAAATTTCTGCAGTATGCGAAAAGGTTCATGGAGATAAATCGGGTACGGAGTTATCCAAACTGAAATTGGAGAGTATAGAAGCAAAACAGATTTCTTTGAAATAGATTTAAACATTTTCCCCCTCCCCCTAATTCTAGTACTGATTGTTTTAAAAAAACAATATTATTGTGATTTATTAATGTGATATTATTAACTGTACCGTGCTGTTTTTATGTCTTGTTTTTAATGTGTAAGACATGATAGTGACTTTTACAATATCTTTAATTTGCATTTTGTCTGAAAAATCTATTTAAATATAATACTATCTCTACGATTTGTGGTTAAGGTTTCTCTGAGAAGTCTAAAATTTCTTTGTGCCACGCTTTAATGAATAATTTTTCATTTACAATTTAATATTGAAGTGGTATAATCGAGTTAATTCTTGTTCTCACTTTATCTAAACGCAGGAAGCTTTTGAAGCAAGATTGTCGGGCAGAGCCTCGTATTGGTGAACGAGTGCCTTACGTTATTGTTCATGGAAGTCCTGGATTAGCACTAATTCAACTAGTGCGAAGGTAATAAGTATCTAAGAATCTAAGATTTAACCTTATCTTTTAAAATTCGAATGAGATTATATTCACTTTTTTAAATTTCTTGGATTTTTTTTCTTGAGTTCTCTTTTCGTGTTTTTTATTATTTTAAATTTATTTCCTTTCTTGTTTGCAATATTATATTTCATTACGTTTCTTTATTTTGTACTGCTTTTTTTTGACACCCTGAAATGTTTAATTTAGCCCGATGGAGTTTATGTCGAATAATAATTGGCGGTTAAATGAAGTATACTACATTACAAAGCAACTTTGTCCGTCTTTAGGAAGAATATTTTCATTAGTTGGCGCTAATGTAGCAAAATGGTAGGACTTTAGAATTGTTATTCTTGTTTTCATGTCGTTCTTAAGCGGATCTTTAGCTTACAATGCATTTATAACAATTGATTTGGAGAACGAATAAAATCTATCTGTTTTTGCTTTTTTCTTAAAAATCTCTTAAAAAATGAACTCGTGTCCATTCTCACAAAATAATTTATTATTTACTACAGGTTTGTTGATTTACCGCGAATAACTCGGGTTAACGACCGTGAATTTGAGACTGAAGATAACAAAAAGGTTTCTGTTTTGTGCTTATTTTATATTGTTTGCTTTGTTGAAGCACATTTTCAACAAAACGAGCGGTATTTTTTGGTTATTGCTTATTTGCATTCTTCTTTCAGAGGATGATTTCGCATTATTTCTCCAGCAATCACTGTTTAATTTGTTCACAACTAACCAACCGTAAGATATGCTTCGATTGTCGAAACGAATCTCAACGCACCGTCGTCCTTCTCAATTCTAAGTGTAGAGCGATTGAGCGTCGATATATGCATTTCACTACGGTAAAGTGATGGGTTTTATTTTCTTGGTGATTTTTATAACACTGCTCTTTGTTAAAATATTTAAAGAGATAACCTATCTATAAAGTATCGAAAAGAAAAGTTTGTAACAAAAAAACTGAGAAATTTATCGAAATAAAATTTATAATTCGTGCGTTTGTGCGCTAGGGCGCATATACTGATGACATAAGAGCCTAACTGATCGACTTAAATGCTAACATAGTGGCTCTGATAATATACTCACGTAATTAATTTCCAGACTTTGATTCTTTTTTTTAAATACGTATAAATATAAAATTGTTTAAATGTTATTTGATTTAAGAAAATGTTGTTTGGTATACAATAAAATAGGTTTCTTATATACAATAAAATATAAGATATCCAATAAAGTCGGTTTCAATAAATGATATACAAAAAAATAGGTTTCTGTTAGGTTTTTTTTAATTATGTCAAATTACTTAGGTTTTCTTTTTTTTATTCTAGTTATGCCAGCACTGTACAAACACCCGTTTGAACGACTCTGACTGTATATCCATGGACTGTCCGATTTTTTTTAAACTTTCAAATATATCCCGAGATCTTCAAAGAGTTAAAGAAATACGTGATGTAGCTTCAGAGTTTTAAGTTTTCGCGCTTTTTCTTTTATTCTTAAATCTTACATAATGTAACCAGTTGTCATTTGATGTTAAAAATGGATACTGTTTTTTTTGTTTTTTTTTTTGCAAGTTTTTTCCGTATTTGTTCCGTATTTGTTCCGTATTAGTTCCGTATTTTTTTTTTGTTTCTAATGGTGATACGTAGTGTTGTTTTACAAAATTGAATGCAGATTTTTCTGTGGCTCTCGCCCTATTTACTTTGTAAGCAAACTCATGTGTCGTTGCTGAGGTTCATAAAGACATCATTTCGTTCACCGATTCTATGGAAGTTCGTCTGGTTTTTTTTTCACGTCTAACATCAATATCTTACACTGGTTGGATCGTTTCCAGCCGTGTAACGAAATAACTCAAGAGGCCTTCATTAACACTACGGATTCAATAATAAAAAAAGTTGAATTCCATCTTGTAGACACGATACGATAGGATAGGATAATCTTTCGAAAAGTACAAATAACTTTCCATCATCATTAATTCTTTTGATCTCCTTTCAAACTCTTTGCACATTCTGACCTCACTTGCGAACTGCCAACTTTATGGATTGCTTCACTGCCTCAGATCCTTCATTATTATCAGAAAAACATATAGTAACAGGGTGAACCAAACGATCGTTAAAAAAATACTAAATCCTGAGTTTAACTTTAACTTTAACTTTAAAATTAACTTTCGAATAGTTATATTTGTATTGACTGACGAATCGTTAACACATGGTTTTCGTGTCAATCTATTTAATGAGAAAAGTTATCGATAGTATTAAACTCTTTGTAAAATCAATTTATAGTTATTACTTTCTTTACAAAAAATCTGATTTGATTTTTTGAGTAAAATTGAATTACTAAAAAACAGAAAAAAAAAGGCAGACTTTCTGTAGAAGTAAACTTCAAGTGATGCAAAAAAAAGTCCGCGTAACAAATTTAAATTACCTATTGTTTTATATTCGAAAAAAACTGAACCTTTTTACACAAAATAATGCTGGTTACATCGTGGAAACCAAGCTTACACATCTTCATTTGATATCCCAATATCTTTTGTTGTTGATTGATGAGATGTTTTAACAAGGTTCAAATTGCTTAAACTGCGCTCTGTTGTTGCTACAGTAACACAAAATGTAATTTCTAGATTCGCATAATAGTGCTGCAAAAGTTTTAATGATAAATAGTTTGACTTTTCACTTTTTATTGGTTCTTAAGAAATAAAAAAACCGGACACATGCTTCCATCACATTGGGATACGCTTCATTTCCAAAAATATCTAAAAAGTTGTAATTTCATCACCCTGGAATTTAGAATATCTATATTTTTGAATTCCAGGATGCGTAAATAATTTTTGCTTTGAAAATGGAATGTACAATTAGTAAAAACCCTTTGTCCAGTAAAAACTTGTTAAATTGATAAATTTGAAAGGCAAATTTTTTGGTTTAGCACACTCATGGAAAGTTACATAATTTGACTAACAAAAAACCTGTGTAATAAAAATATTTTGGAGCCTCATTGATCAGTGAGGCCTTTCTCTTTAGAGTGGATGGTTTTGACCAAGGCTCTTACGTTATTGTCCGGTGAGAAAGCCCTGTAATGATGTATGTTTTGTTTATCAATTGCTTAAATAAACAAATTAAATAAGATTCATTTCAGAAAACTTTTAGCTTACTTGAGTACTTAATCCTCTAGAACTACTTACAAAAGGAAATTTCTCCACATTCTAGAAATATATAAAACTTTCCAATTTTGGTAGTTAATCAAGTAGGTAAAATTTTTTTTCTCAATTTTACTTTTAAAAATTTTTTATTAAATAACTATTTTAACAAAAATCCAACCATATTCTGAGAAAGAACTCGGTAACAACATATAAAAAAATAAAAAATAATTTTATTAGTTGTCATGTTTACCAATTTAAATAATCATTAAAAAAATGTTTGTGCCACCCCCGCCATACTATAACAGTAACCAAAAGCATTTAGGATATGAAATTTTGGCAAATGGCTAACAACATGTTGATCTGCAAGCTGCAATAAAATTATTCTAAAAAAATAATTTATAAAGTATTTCACTTACATTGAAAACTTTAAAATGGTCTATTAAAAGAAAAAATTTTTTTGAGATCAAGTATAAATAAAAAAGTTTTTACGATATTGTAAGACTTTTAGTTTCAATTATAAAAGTAGATGCAATAAACGTTTGATGAAAATTTCATGCAAATTGAAAATACCATTATTAAATGGAAAGGTCGGGAGGTCAAAAATTTACATATTGAGAAAAACGCATTTAAATAAAATATTCACAATTTTGCCAAACATTTTCAGTTAAAATCTTAATTTAAAAAAGTTACTTAACATGAACCAGGATCATAAAGGTTACTTTCTTGGTCATTACCTGCATCTTCCTTTTTTTTTTTGCTTTGTTGCTGTTGTCCGATATCGATATTCTGCAAAATTTAGACGCTTTTTGTTCATGATTGAACAGCCTTAAAGAGCATATATTCCAGGCATCATATTCATCTTTTCAAATAAAAGAACACTTGCTCTTCAAATATTAAAATTTAAAACAGCATCATAAGTTTTTAACTCCAACTGTGTTAACGAAACATACTTTGTTTTGGGTATACGCAGCCATATCATCCCATTAAAATTTTTATTTTGGTTTTGGGTCTTACCGTAAAGGCATGAGTTCTTCTTGAGATAAATCAATATATATAGGTTTTAAATTACTGACAGCTGAGAGTGAAAGGTTAATGCCTGGTTTATAGGTAGAGATTTTATCAGCTTTTTCCTGTTTATAACGACACCAGCTATTGATACCATCATACCATTAGTTATTTTCAGCTGACGAGGCTTCTTAAAAGAATGTTTTAACTATTGCCTTTTTCACGCATTTAATCAATTGTTTTATAACTTACAACAATTGTTTTTCTTCCAAAGCATGTCTTTGAAGTATAAAATTCAACTTTTTTTTTGCAGTTAGGGCACCAAATGTATAATATTGAGCCCAACCCTTTTTTCTTAGAAAAACGTTCTAAAAAATTTAAAATCAGATTGTAGAAATTTTTTACAATGCAATTGATAAATCACACTATGTAAAATTTCCATGTCAACAATACGATATCAAAAAGGTTTATTTTACTTTGTTGTGGTGTCTCAATTTTTTCAATTTTTTTTTTTCGATTTAAAATTTAATGAAGTGTTTGAAAAAAGACATTTTTCACAAATAATAAAAGGAACTTCTGGCAAAAGTTGAACCATTCAGCAAATTTCTGGTTCATCTATTTCCATGAAATCTTCTTGATTTTTTACTTTTAGCACTTTGTTTTACTCTGTATGGCTTACCAATTGTTTAAGTAATTTTATAGATAAAAAAGTGATAATAAAATAACTTGCAATTCTAATTAAAAACTCGTTGCTATGTATGATGTTTAACAGACCAAATTTTACCCAAACAAAGGAAAAGTTAGATATTTAAAATAATAAATCAAATGATCTCTCAGCAGCCAACAAGCTCTGCAGCAGTATTTACTTCTTAAGCTTTTCCGTAAAAAACTGCCTTTCTGCTGTTGACTTTTCCACAAAGTATTACGTCATTCGAATCAACCTTTAAAAATTTTAAGTAAATATTGTTCTATATGACATCATCAAATCATTTTACTATTAATTTTGTCAACTAATGGATTAACACGTTTGATATATACATACATACATACATACATACACACATACACACATACATACATACATACATACATAAATACATACATACATACATACATACATACATACATACATACATACATACATACATACATACATACATACATACATACATACATACATACATACATACATACATACATACATACATACATACATACATACATACATACATACATACATACATACATACATACATACATACATACATACATACATACATACATACATACATACATACATACATACATACATACATACATACAGTGAGTCCAAAAATTTATAGCCCACCCTTAAATAACTAATTTACATTTGTTATCATATATTGCTATAAGAATTAAAGGGTAAAATTACAAAGTGTTAGCATCATTGTGCTGTCTGTTATCATTAGTATATATACTATAACTTTCAACTTTTCAATTACTTTCGTTCTTGTTTTATTGAAAAAACAGTACAAGTTTGTTCAAATATAGCATGTAAAAATTGTTGGCCCAGAGGAAAGAAAAAGTTTTTTGTTCCTCGCCAAACAGGTATTTGATCAAATCTAGTATCCTATTGGGTAACCTTTGCTTTTGATACATTCTAGTAATGTATTTGGTACTGAATCGACAAGTTTCTGAAGAATAGACAACTCGATGTTATTCAGTTCATTTTTCAAGAGGTCCCAAGTTAATGGATACTTTTCAGCTTGTGTTTCTTCATCCTCCGTTCAATCTCATCCCATAGATGTTCTATGGGACTGAGATTGGGCGATTGAGATTGGTTGAGCCAATCTTTGACTAGACCTGATGCATGTTTCGGATTATTGTCACGGATAAAGAAAAATTCTCGTTCAAAATTAAATTTTTGGATCGAAGATAACAAATGAATTATATATTTTGGACCATACAAATCATCGATAATAGAATCGATCTATTGTATGGTCCAAAATATATATAATTCGCCAATTCCATTTCGCGTGAAGCAATCCAAAAACGGTAACAGAGGCCCCACCATATTTTACCATAGCCACAGTACAACGTGGATCAAATTCTTCCTTGGGTATAGATTATAATGAAACAATATTAGACAAGTAGAGGTTAAAACGTGGTGTGCAAGATTAAAAATTATATTTTCTGCGCGTATGATAACCTCCAGAGTATTTTCCTGCAATCAGCTTATGTAAAATGGTTAACTTTTGTTTTAATCTCTCAATGGATGTTGTGCTTTCAGCAGTATGTTTAAGCCTGCGAAGAGCAGAAATAAACTTTTTACATTCAAGCATTTACATTCAAGCTTTTACATTTTATCTTTCATAGTTGGAAAAGTATTTTCTCAAAAAACTGATTTATCAATAAAGTTATAGAGAACTTAATACCGACGGTAGAATAACAACATTATTGCCAACGTTAAATGAGTTAAAAGACAACAACAAAACATTTCATTTCAAACATTTTTTTTTTTAAAAAATATTAAAAATGTCTAAAATGAAAAACAAAAACAAAAATAAAAAATTGAAGCCCCAAATTTTGAACATTTTCGTTGTAATTCGTTTGTGCATCTTGATCTTGGTACAAATGATTTCTAACTTTAAGAACCACTTATTTTCTCGAAAAATATTTTGTTACGTCAGTTTTTGGCTTTATTTTTTAAAATTCATTACAACATATATAGGAAGTTATTATCTTAAACATTTTATGAAATTATTTCCCTATTAACCCATTAGTTGTTTTAAGTTTATATATTATTTATATTAACTTTTTTAAGTTTACATTTTTACCACAATTCTTTTTCATTCTTGTGTAATTAGATCAGATGAAAAAAACTGGTAAGTTTTGAGTACGTTAATAAACGAATCAAGTCCTTTTACAAGACAAGGCTCCTGATTAAGTTAAAATTTTTTTTTCATCTTTTCTAACGTTTTTGATATAGACGCAGTTGATTACCGAACTTGATATATTTAATTGATTAAAAAACGTAAAAGGTTGTTAACATTGCATGTCTAGGTCAATTAAATTCAGTTATAAAATAACAAATGTCAAGTATATTCTTATTGTTCTGCGGTAAGTACTTTCTGCATTCTGTAAAATATATTAGCAAACGTAAAATTTTTATTTATTTATGATATAATTGTTAAAAAGTGAAGATGAAACGATTTCCTCAGAAACTTTTGAAAAGCTAATTTGTGACACGTTGCAACAATTTTGACATCATGCATTAATGATAGTAAGTATGACCTCAAAACCGTTGTTTTTAAACCTTTCTTAAAACGAGAAAAAGAAAAAAAAAATTGTTTGAATGTTAATTAATAGCATGATATAAGGAGATAGTGGGGTTTTTTTAGGAGATAATAATTTGGTTTGTGAAGAAATAATGTTAAGACATGCATTTTCTACTCATCAAAAGTATATGAGATAATCTATCGCTTCTGTTATCTCCATATGAGAAGATCAAAATTATCTTGTGGATTATGGTAGCATTCGTTATTTTTACGATGTTTTCAAATTAAGAAGACAAGTTGACAGAAGTTTTATTTGCGCATTAACATATACTTATAACCATCAGAGAGATCTGGTTTTTACTTATTTTACTTATTTTAATAAAATTCTTCTACCAGATTAGGTAATCTATTACAATTTTTGTTGCTGTAGAAATTTCTAATTTTTAAGACTTTGGATATTACTCTGAGAAAAACGAATCAAAAATTAAATCTTAGAATACACGTTTTTTTTTTTTTTTAATAAGAAAGCAAGCAAATGGTGTAGAACTAGAAAATTTATCATTTTTGAGAATACTTTTTTACAACTCTAGTACTTAAAGTAAATAAAATGCAATTTAAAAACAAGTTAACAGGAAAGTTAAAATATTTTACAATTAATCCACTAAAATTATTTGAATTCCATCAATATCATTCAATGTTATATAATCCTCAGGTTTGTCCCTGAACAGAACACAAATTAGGAAATATTCCTTTAACTCTAAATAAAGTAAGTTTTTTTTTTATCGAAAAGTAAATTAGTACAAATAGTTTCTTAAGATTTTAGACTTTTAGTAATAATTTCTTATAAACACGTTTCTTTAAAAAAAAAGAAAAACGTTTAAATCTGCGTCCTAAACTTTCGTTTTACACGGATTCATAATATTTTACTGTTGATCTTGACTCCCCTACAATCATATCTTAAAACGTGCGTCTGATAAACAATCAATAGTTAATGAAATGCCAGTTTTAAATACTTATTTTTTAAAAAAAATAGAGTTAAAAACGAGGTGTTCTAGGGCGTTTTGTAAAAACTTATGTTGCTTTTATGTTACGCTTTAAAAAGGGCCAAGTTTTGATTAAAGAGTTCATGGGAAAATATCTTAATGCTGGATTGTGCTTGCTCTGTTAGCTATAGCTTATAAAAACTAAACCAATGAGAAGAATAATAAATGGCTGAATCTAATGGTGAAAGTGAGTGTTCTTCCATGGAATCATTCTCAGGTATTTATTTCTTAAAATGATAAGTATAACAAAGTTTAGCCAGGCTTGCAAAAAATAATTTTTTTTACACGAAGGTTCATGGGTTAGACTTGACATTAAAAACAATAGCAGCTTACATGCATCTCCTAAGTTTTCTGATGATGAAGAAGACATGGTAAACTGTTTAACTGATGCTCAAGCAGAAGTCTTCAAAAGGTTTGAGCCTAATATCTGGCTGTGATTTATGGTTTGAGATATTTTATATGTATGTATGTGTGTATATATGTATGTATGTATGTATGTATGTATGTATGTATGTATGTATGTATGTATGTATGTATGTATGTATGTATGTATGTATGTATGTATGTATGTATGTATGTATGTATGTATGTATGTATGTATGTATGTATGTATGTATGTATGTGTGTGTGTGTATGTGTGTATGTATGTATGTATGTATGTATGTATGTATGTATGTATGTATGTATGTATGTATGTATGTATGTATGTATGTATGTATGTATGTATGTATGTATGTATGTATGTATGTATGTATGTATGTATGTATGTATGTATGTATATGTATGTAATGCATGTATGTACATCTATACATACATTACATAAATTACATATACATATATTACATAAATTTTATATACATCCATTACATTACATAAATTACATATGCATAGATGTATATATTATAGCTATTTTTTTTTCTTTTTTCTAATTCTTTTTATTTCATTTTTTTAATTTATTTAGTGATTATACAGCAAAAGATAGAAAAGATATGAATTCCGAACAAAAAGTATGTTGCAATCTATGTATCATTTCATTAGAGATTTTGTCTTTGGCAGCTAATTATCAGTTTACACTGTGCTGCCTTCATAAAGAAATAACAATTTAGTGTTTATAGAGCTTTGTGAAATTTTCCAGATTGAGAATTAACTTGTACACAAAGCTGCTAAAAGCACTTCACCAAACTGAATAGCAAATGCTCTTAACAGTTTTTCCTGATTATTATTTCTGTGAATACATTTAAGTTGGATAACCTTTTTTGTTCTCTGAGTGCTTTTAAGAGAGTGATATCAACTTAGATGTCATCTGGTACAAGACTGTTATGATGCTGTCTCTTTCACTATCCATTAATAAAATGCAGTGTCAGGTTGGTGCTCACTTACAATAGATCTTGAGGTTGAAGCCAACCAATCGCATCAGCCAACCAATCGCATCAGCCAATGACAAGGTTTAAAACATATCTTGAAAAACATGCCTGCTTTCATACTCACCATAACACATAAGCTTATTTTTATTAAATTAAAATATGCCTAATATCTGAGATGTGTCATGCTAAGAGTCTTAAGTTTTTGAACAAGTGTTGTTTTTTTTTTTTAGAGAGAAAGTGTTTCTGATTGGATGTCTAAATGCACAGATCCAAAGGATGAAAAAGCAGAATACAAGTAAGTATTTGACGAAAAATATTGATAAAACAAAATAACTGCATCATCTCAAAAATTGCTTTTTTCCTTTAATGTTTTTCTTGTTTAGAAATTATTGCAGTTTGAGAGGTTCCAAAGTTCTCAACTGGTTTGTCTAAATTATATGTTTTGTTTTCTATTATTTGATTCAGTAATTCATTACTTTTACTGTGCTACTTATTTCAATTTTCGTAATATTGATTTTAGTGGGATAAATCTTGTTCGTTCAAAAGCGTTTTACATATCTACTTTGTTTATAACACACACTTTAGTGTTTTCTCTTGGGTGAGATGCTTTATGTTTTTTTATACTTTCTTTTCACAGATCCAATAACCAACGGAGTAATGTAAGGCTTTAATTGATTTTTTTTTCCTCCTTTTTCTCTTGTCAGATTATTGCTGGGTCAAAAGATGATGTCCCCAACCCGGACATAAAACATGGTTAAAACAACATGTGCTGATGTTGTAAAGCTTAACGGTTATTTATTCGTTTTTATTGTTGAATATGTAGAATAATTGATAGGATGTTTTTGTGAATAAAGTAGTCACATTTTTAAGGAAATATTTTAAATGTTTTCAACTAACATTTGCTGTAATTATCTAGAGAAAACTCCTTTTCATATATTTAACAACCCTCTTATTTTAAATATTGTATGATAAAAATCGAAAGACTTTACGCAATTTAAATAAAAATAATAATTTATTATCAATCAGATATAAAGATAACATTTTGATGTTTTCTTTTTTTTTTTAAGATTTTTTAAAACGTCCATTTTCAAATAATGAGTCTTTTTATACTTCTACTTTGTCAAATTATTTTTTCGCATTAAACGACAATTTATGATCAAGTGCTTGAAATAACGTCCGATCAATAATCAAATACCATCCAATAATAAGATACATAAGTATCTTAACCTGTAAATATCATATGATATAATCTTTTTATCTTAGTATCAATATTAAGATGCTAGTATTCGGACATTATTTCGGGCCCTATATGATTATTAATGACCACATTCATAACACTCTCCCTTAAAATGTTCGCTTTTCATTCAGGAATATTCCAGCAATTATGTTTTGAGCTAATTTCCACTGCTCTCGATTTTTTTGATTCTTGAAATAATTTCAATAACTTTTAATTTAAATTATATAGTGCAGTAACAACAGTCACCAACTGCTTCTGTTTGTAAGGAATTGAATCAAAGTAATCTTGAAATTTATACCGCTCCCAATCGTAATTTAGATTCTAAATTGATATTCCTTCAAATTTCTTTCCGAACTCGCGAAATCTCAGATTATTTTTCAAACATCCAGCGAAATCTCCACAAGCTTAAAATTAAATATTCGTAGCTTTACAAATGATATACATTTTTATCACATTGATCAACTCCTCTTAAACTCTTCTGCAACTGTACTTGCGCAAACCATCAAGTCAATTGTTTTTGTGCGGAGTGAACAAACATACGCTCTCCCTGCTTCTTCAAAAAATTTATGAAACAATCATCATGGTTGAATACACCATGTTTATAAGTCAACACCTGTGTAAAAAAATTCGGCTGCTTTTTGCAGGTTAAGCGAATGTTATTTGCTTCTCTCTTTCCGTAAGTAATTTGACAAATAATCTTTTCGCTTTACACAAAATTGTACTCGGGAATTCATTATGAAATGTACTTATTGAAGTTAAGTTTAAAATAGGTTTAATTTTGTATTTCTTCTTTCGTTTTATTCCGATAGTCCACTATACTATCTAACACATTAGGATGTTTATCATATTTCGTTATTCATTCCCATACTTTCATATTTTTTATTAAATCCTACAAAATAAAAAATGATGGGTGGCAGAAAAAGCCCTCTATGGCGCTGACAACAATAAAGTGTTGGCTTATAAGATAATTATTTAGGAAAATCATAAACAAATATGTAACGTGAATTGTTAACGTATCAATAAATTCAGACTACTCAGTAGATGAGCAAGATCTCATGAGTATTTGTTGAGATAAATCAACGGATGCTTTAAGTCAAACTTAGAAGCCTTTAAGCGACTTTGAGTTTTTTGACTCATGTGTCAAAAACAAAATGGCATTACTAAAGCATTAAAAATTGTCTCAAAATCAGACCTATGTATTGAGACCGCGAAAGCAAGATTTGCAAAGCACCAATTGTGACAACTAAAAAACCTTTACGTGGCCTATGCATAATTAATGACACCGACCGTTGCATCTGTTACTAAAGTTATGAACACGGTTTTGAGAACATGCTTTTTAACCAATATGTAACGAAACATGTTGGACTGAGAAACTATTTTTTAATCTCCCCAGATTTCTACATGCGATAATTACGTCATAAAGTTACATAAAAATTTTTGTTCTTTACAGTATAGTAAACATTCTATCTTTAAATTCTTTAAATATTTTTGACTTTTCTTTTTTTTTTTGTAAAAAACTTTAGCGCATTTTCGTCAACGGACTGTTTCCAATAACATCAACTGGTTTAAAAAACTTCCTCATGAAGGCGAACAATCAGAATGAGTAAGAAAGTACAACTTAAACACTTTCAAGAACCAGAACCTAATCAATAAAAGAGTCCAGTAAAATTCGATGGTCTTGATGATAGAAACTGCTGGTGATTCGGTATCAATAGTGAATCAGTTCAGGAACTCTTTCTCAGGTTAAGAAGCTCTAAAGAGTTTAATTAATCCTTCGTTGGGTCGCAGAACACCGTTAGGAGCACATCCTCTTTACAAAAGAAAAGCTGTTCTCCGTAGAGGAAGCTCACAACTACCAAGACGACAGAACCTAGTCCCCATAGCCTCCCATCAAGTTGACTATTGCGTTAAACCATAAAAAATCACAGACCATCATGGTTCGGGGATTTTGCACTAGTGGTAAAACATCCCTTATTTTGCCTTTTTTTGTGGATCAAAATCAAAATTTCTTGGGAAAAAATCAACCGAGGCTGCGGTATTTCCGTGGACCCGTCGGACGAATTTAGAATTTTAATAAGACTCCGCTCCGCTCCTGCTCACAAGGTAAAAATGACGCAGCAGTGATACAAGATCCATTTTTAGGGTTTTGTTATATCACGGCTTGAGATCTGGAAAATAGGCTTGCCATATCTCAATCTAATTGGCTGAAACCAGTGGTCATTTTTGGGGCCAGGGCCAGTGCTAAGACCCATACAAGTTTTGGAATCCCTAAAGCAATCCCTGCGGCGGAAGTGGGACCAAATCATCACCGAAAATTTCTTGACACATTTAAGGTTCTTCATCGACACAAAGATTTCACTTAAAAACTATTTCGAAACCGCTCTAATATGTCGTTACCAAAGGTCCATATTAACAATTTGGACCTATGGTTTAACAAAGCAAAACAAATATTACCATCGTTGTTGTTTTGTTAAATTTCATTTGTTTAACAAATTTACATTAGAAAATGTTTCCATCATTTTTCTTTGACAGTGTTTATTCATATTTTTAATAATTAAAGGAAAATGCTACAACTTTTGATAAACATCATTTGGCAATACTTTCAATCCACATGAAGTAAGCTCTTATTTTGCCTGTTTCAAATGGTCTGACCATTGAGTTCTCATCACTCTTGAGAAAACTAAATATTTATCAAGAAAGATTAATTAACCAAAGAAAACAATAAAATCAAAGATTATTATGGATGTCTAAACGTATCCAAAATCTGTCTTGGATAATTACTTGAAAATACTCATTTTGATGGTATTTGATGATTAAATAACAAAAAAGTATATAATCTGTCAAATTTTAAATTATTTGTACCAGACGATGTCGAAAATTTGATTTGATGTTTTGAAAGAATTCCAAAAATCTTTTAAAACTTTATAGCTCTCTTAAAGGACCAAAAAGTTTAGGAATAGCCTATCACCTAATTAGGAAGTATAAAAGTAGTTATAAAAGTATCTACATATTACATATTTACAAACAAATTTAAAAGTTTACATCCAAATGAGTATTTTGCTTTAAATAAACTGTAATTGATGTAACAATGACAATAAATTGTCTGCAGTTTACAGTAAATTGACTTAAATTTGTAAATTTTCTTTATGAATTTTTAAGTAGTAAAAATGATTGTAGATAAAATATAATTTAAATAAATAGCTTAGGATTAAAAATATTCTTTCTTGGGAAAATTACTTCTTTATCTTACGAGCCTTGTTGCAGAAGACAATGAAATGATTAAAGTTATGTTATTTTGTGTTTTCTTTTTTAAAAAGATAAATATGCAAGGTAGCTCTAAATTAATACCCAAATTTATTCTTGTGCAACCTTCCCCTAAACATCTTCTTAAGCATTTTTTTCCAGTCAATTTTTTGTCTTGTTATATCCTTTAAAAATTATATTTTAAAATTTAGTATACAAAAAGTATACTACACTGCTGTTGTTTAAAAAAAGATAACTATCAGTCTTGGTCTTAAATTGTGTTCTTGTTTTTAATTTTTATAAGTTTACTTATAAGTTTAAAAAGTCAAAAAAAAAATTTTTTTTTGAATGATTTAGTTTTAGTATTATATATAATGAATGTCCTTGTTCCATGGGGTGAAATAGAAGAGGAAGAAAGGATTGATCTATCAGATGAAAAAGCAGGAGAGAAACAAAAATATACTTTAAACTCCTTTGAAATACCTCCATTATATGAACCACCATTGTCCCATAAGCACTCCAAGAAAGAGTATATATATATTTTTATAGATATTTTTTAAACTTAAAAATCTATTTCTAACATTTGACTTAATATGATAAAATGTATTTAATAATTGCTGTTTAGTTTAAACAAACGCCACTTATTATGGATGAAACCACCACTTGATAGTATTGGACAAAATCATTTGTTGCAATCTGTTGAGCTCCAACATTATAAAAGAAGAATACGGTGTATGTTGGCTGCAGCACGTTCCCATCAAACTGATATTCAGGTTTTATTTAGTTTTTTTTTGTCTTGAGTGAGGAACATTTACCTTTAAAATATTTTATTTTTTTAAAAAACTTCAATTTAAATAATGATGGTTTAAGAGTAAATATTGGTATATATTGTAATTGTTATGTAACTAATTATATTGCTACAAATAACTTTTCATAACACATCTCCTTATCTCTCAGTAATCTTTAACTTAATTAAAAGAATTATTAAGACCAAGTGCTCCTAAGAACTGCCCTAATGATAAGTTAAATTAAGCTGCCAAAGTCATGTTTGACTCTTATAAACTTTTTTTTTGCTGTTTTACTTATGTTGAATGGTTATACCATATTCAATTTATATTTGCATGAACTATTAACTATAACCATAATGCACTCATGCATTTCATTTTTTTCATATTTTCTATCCATGGATCTTTCCAAGGTTATTGTTTGCTTTTTCTATAATTTCTTTAGTAAATTTGTAATGGATTTCTAATTCATGTTTTTAAGAATTAAAGTTCACTAGGAGGGTCCTAATGGTTATGTTCTGTGTACAATTTTTCTATAATAAATTTAGTCTTTCTTACTACTAATTATTTGAGTAATCACCATGGCTCCAAAGTCTCACAGTATAATCTTTGATAAAGCTTCTTTCTATTTTAGTGCAATTAAAAACATTCAATAAAGTTGGAAAAAAAGTCATTTGATATTGAATTACAATAATAACATATCTTATTCCTAATTCTTATAACATGGTAAAACTTACACAAATTGCTTTTTATATATTTTTTTTCTTGAACGTATTTTATATATTATTGCACATTTATTTAAAGTTATTGTTTAAGAAATGAACTTGATGTTAAGTTATAAAAGTTCATTGAACCTGATGAAGCTTACAAAGGGCTATGAACCTGATGAAGCTTACAAAGGGTCATGAACCTGATGAACACTTATAAAAGTCATTCAATTTTGATGTGCTTAGGAGCGTTTTTTTTGGTGCTGCTCAATCAAATAGGTTCAGTAAGTGAGGTGTGACAATGTCTGTAACTAAGTGATTACAAGACTTTGGAATCTTTTTAATAGCCATGAGAAACTATTTGAGTTGCACAAAAAATGGCAATCTTGTCGTTATCACTCTTATCATTGTTTAATTAGGATATGTAAAATCTTTACAGAGATACCACAAGTTATACATTTCACATTGAAAATTTCTTGTCCTAACTTAGCCACCTTTTTGACCCATTAAAGCTCCAGTTCCAGTTAGCAGCATCAATATATCAAGCATTTTTTCAATATCCAAACCAGATGCATTACAAGCATGTAATCATATTAGGTTCCATTTACATGTGCATTTTACCATCAAAATGTGCAACAGTTAAAAGCTTCTTAATGAAAAATACAATTTTGAACAATCCCTCTAAAGACTGAAATATTTAATAATTTGGAGTACTGAGGTTTATTTTATATTTTGATCCATCATCCAATATTGCTAGATTATCATTTGAATTAGTTTTCATTGCTCTCTGAGTATAAAGAATATAATTACTGCAACTTTTGATAGGATTGGTTAGTGCATTGTATTGCTTATGACAATATTTCTCTGTTATCCCATGAGCCAGACAGCAGCAGTCAAGCTGAGGTTTTTTGCAGCAACTTTCTTTCTGGGGCAGATTACATTTTTTTTGTCTTTGTTGTTCGTAACTTCAAATCGTTAATTACAATAATTAGAAATAAAGTGGTGTGGTTTAATTAATGATTTATCATATTTAAAAAAAAAAAAAAAAAAAAAAAGATAAAAATACTTCATCTTTGTAATTTTACTGTAAATGGTAAATTTTAGAATTTAAGTTAGTTGATTATTTGTTATTAGTTAAAAAAAATGAAAACAGAAGCACATTTAATATATGGCATCTTTATGGTAGTCTGCTTCAGTGTCTCCAATAACAACAGTTAAATAAATACTTTGTAAGTATGTCAAAGTTAATGTTCACAAAAAAGTTACATATTGTAAATTTTACCATTAGTTACACTGAATCATGAGCAAAATCTTAAGAGCTGTTGGTAACCTCTTTAATTTTTAATTTTGTATCAAATAATTGGGTGTGTAAGACAAAACTAAAAAACCATTAAAGTTCCTTACAAAAGATGTTGATAGCTAAAAAAGTAAGCAACTTTTTGGCAATTTGAAATCTCTTTATGACATCATTTGTGTAGCACATTTTAAAAGGAACATGGAAGGTACTTTTACAGTGATAGATAAAGAAATTTAAGTTAAGAAGAGCTACTTTTTTGACCTGATCATCTTAAGGGTTTGATGTCCATTATGTACATGCATTTGTCACCAAGTTAGTTGGATTGTATTTTTTTAAGTTTGTTGCCCTGTCTGTATGTAATGAGGTAAGATTGTATTTCTTTTAGATATAACTCATAAATGAAAATTAATCTTTAGGAGCAAATATATTGAACAGTACAAATAGGCTTCTGAAGCAACAATAGGAACTTCATACAATATGAATACGTGAAGACTTTCACAAAGTTGTTCGATCCTTTCACTTAACATTTTCTTGATCAATAAAGGATTTGTTATTGTTTTGATAAGGGCTTCTTGGTTACTGTAAAGTGGGGTTACTTTGGACAGAGACAATATTCTTTTGAACTTAATGGCTATTTTTTTAAAATTGATAAAATTAAGCCACAAAGCTGAACCAGGGTGGTATAAAATTTGAATGTTTTCTGAATTTTTAGGGTAACTTTGTGCAGATTATTTACTGTAAAGTTGGGTAAATGGGCGGCTTGCGAGTAAATGGCCAACTGATAAAGTTATAATTTTTTAAATTTCATAGAATATGATAAATCATCCTGGTATAATTATTACCAGAATGACCTGCTGCAATCTCATTCCATGAAACATTTTTTTCTGGGAAAACATTGCCTGATTTGCTTTGCTTATTAACCACAGGGTTTTAAGTAGGAAATTCACAAAGTTCTGAAAAGCATTGGAGAACTAATGGGAACATAGCTCTGAGCCGTGAAATCACCAGGCAAACTGCTCTTTAAGTATGAACTGTCTCCATCTCATTTCTAATAAATTTGCATTATCCATGTCTTAAGTTGTGTTTTCCAAATTAATTGTGATTTTCAAGAGTAAGAATTGTCTATTTTTCATTTTTTCTTTATTCTTAGGCATTATCCAAAGTTTTCCTGGAAAAGATTTTAGATGTTTAAAATAAAAAATTACTTTCTCAAAGTTTATCTGAATTATATATTAAGAAAGTAATTTAAAAATTTGTGAAGCTCTTGATAGATTTTACTAACTAAATGTTGATTTGAAGTGAGTTTGCAGCCTTAGTACTTCTAGAGAACCAGATTCAAAAATCTTTTTGGCTGAAAAGCAAGCAGAATATTTGAGTTTTAAAAACATGTTTGATGTACAAAGTTTGCTCTTTATTTAAAATAACTCTGTTTTACGATATTCTAAATGCAGCAGAAAAATACGTTCAAATATTTTTTATCACTTTTACACATATTTGTTTGCTATTCCATTGTTATTTTTTTAGCTTATAAATACGAAAAAAATTCATTTTCCATATATTTGCATTAAGTTGGCAATCCAATTATGAGATATTAAACTCACCCTCTATTTTGGTTTTGTGAGTATCTAGTTTATATAACCACATATTATGCTTCTATATTTATGTATGAAAATTTTCTAATTTTTAAAAGAAAGTAACCAGTGAAAGTCAAGCTCTGCCACCGCCCCCAATACTACCTAAAAGGTTTTGTTCCAGTGAAGGCCAATTAGTGCATTCTATTACTCCAACATTTTTATCCACAGAATTTGCTGTTAAAGAAGATAAACTCGAAAATAAAATCGAAAAGAAAGTGGAAAGTTGTCCTTACCTAAGCGCTTTGTCCTCGAGACAATTGTTGTTAAAATCTATAGCTACCATCATGGCGCATGTTGGGTTTGAAAGTAAACAGCTTCTTTCGTTTTCTTGTAAATACCTGTATAAAGTAAATTTTCTTACTAAATATTTTTCAATATCTTTATAGCAGCATCAGAATCGTCGTTGAATACATTTACAGATGTGGCAGTTGAACATCTTACGAAGCTCTGTGCTTTATTGAGAGAGCGTTTAGAGCATTCGTCGCCCGATGCAAATGCAATGGTATTTCATTTTGCAGTTGGTTTTTCATAAACGGATAAATCTTCTTTTACTATGAAAACCTTAATTTAAATTTTTTCAAGTTGATAAATAAGAGATTTTTTTTTTTTTTTTGCTGTTTTCTAAACTTAATTTCAAGGATATCATAAACTCGGTTTTATCTGGAGCCTTAATGGAAAGTCTATCTTCGTTGCAAGACTATTGGTTGAGAAAAGTAAAACAAGTTGCTGTTAAATTAGAAAAAGAAAATGTTGCGTTGCTTGAGGAATACAATCTTCTTAAAGTATGGTTTAACTGCAATTTAAAACCTGCATTGTTTTTTGAGCAAAACTGATTTCTTTTAACAAAAAAGAAATTAATATTTCGAGCATATAAAAACATTTTAAAAGTTTACAAGAATGAAAGATCAAAGTTCTCTTCAAAACTGTTTCTTTTTTTTTTTAAAAAAAAAACAAACTTAAAAACATTTAGTAAAATCTTTTTTTCAACATGTTTCTTAATTGTACTTTAGGGATCTTCTGCCAAATCTTCAGATGTTAAAGAAGAAAACCCATAACGTTTAAATCTTCGGTTTTATGCCATTGGCGTTAAATTGTTAAAGTATCGCAACATCGAAGTTTACTGACTTTTTTCATTTCACTAACCGTCGAATAATATCGAATGAGACCTTTTGCGTATATGTACAGGCCTTTTACATAAACTATCAGTAGTTCAGATACGTACTAAAGAAATTCTTATCCAAAGCCTTTTGAATTTTTTCATATTGGTGGATGTCTCGTGAATTTCGCGTGCTGAAAATTCTCTGAAAAGTCTTTCAAAAACACTCTTTAAAATAGTGAGATGGATGATAAATATGTATATTTATGACTATAGAATGAAAATAGTTATAAATCTTTAACTTTTTAAATTATGTTAAGCGTTTAAAGTACATATAAACTACCTAATTTATCTCGTAACTACTTTATAGAAGAATAAATTTTCTATAGTTGGTATAGGTAATAAATAGTTGCCATAAAGTCCACAAATGTATGAAGTACAAAAAATATATTTTAATTCTTTCTAGAACTTCCTGTTCTGCTCCACTGTGAAACTTTTTTCTAATTATTTTTACAAAATTTACTTGACAGGCAATTCCTTAATATTTACCAAATATATCACATAGACCAGTTCAGTTACTGCGGACCCAGTGGCGACATTGGTTTTACTTTTGTTAATAACTACATTTTGCATGGTTACCATTATGTATGTATGTATGTATGTATGTATGTATGTATGTATGTATGTATGTATGTATGTATGTATGTATGTATGTATGTATGTATGTATGTATGTATGTATGTATTTATGTATGGATGGATGGATGGATGTATCAAAATTTATTTTAGGTAATTGCTCATAATGAATTTACCATTCAGCTACAAAATGGCTCAGTAAATTTTCCGTGTTCTTAGATCATCTTTTTTCTACTGTTCATAATTAGTAGCACTCTCTAAAAGGTTTCAGATCATTCGAACATTAGAACGATCATTCGAACATTGCAACGATCATTAGAACTATGGAACGATCATTAGTTTTATAATAAAATCTTGCGAGAAAACATATTAACTTACAACATGTCGAATAAGTTCTCAGTGTTACCAAACCACAATTTTTCAGTTGCATCACATTCCAGACAGGATTTTCCGCCTGGTGATGGATGTAGAACTTGATAGCCGCACACACCCTGTAAAAATGACAATACCAACTTCATGTCCGATGGGAACCTCTTTAGGGGTAAATAGTAAATGATTACAAGGTTCACCACAAGAAATTTTAAAAGCAAAAATGGCCGTCCGAGCAAGATATTCACATTCAAAGATTTTGGTTCATAATTCTCATTTTCGCCATATAGATATTGTCAAAACTTAACATATTTTTTTTTTTTTTTTTTCTATATTGAGAAGCTATTTATTGCTACTAATAGAAACAGCAACTGTTTCACATTGTATCCTGTCAATTCAAAAGCTTTGAAGTACTCCTTTATGGAGCCAATTCTTCGGAGAGCCCAAATATTGGCAAGATCTGTTGATACAATTGACACCAGCAGCAAGGGTGACTACTAGCTTTTGCTTGGATCCCACAGATAATTTTGGCAATCTTCAGATCACAAGAAACAACAAAAGGTACCTTGTCAATATGAGGTCCAAGATTTTTTTGATATTTTCATAAGCTTCTGGAGCATGAAGCCTCTATAAAAACCCAAAAGAAATTCTCTGGAAGAAAAAATAATAGCAACAGCTGTGATAAATATTCAGAACCGCTTCTTGAACATTGTGAAGGCTGAGTTTCAGCGCCACGATGAATTCAAGGCAGCATAGAACCAATCCCATGCGTGAGCCTAGGGCAGATCAACACAACCCTGGTATCAGTAGGACAGTCTGAAAATCTTGTGGACCTAACTATCGCGATCCAGGCCTACCGAAACGCTCTGGGTGCCAGTGCTGATGCAAAACTAACATTACCATGCCCTGAGCCGGTGTTCACCTATGTCGTTTCAGACGAGATCATCCTGATACGCGACTATTTGTCTGTTTCATGTTTTGTCTTAAAATTAATGATATGGTTAAAACGTACACCCTAGTATATCCACTCTGCCAAGTACATGATTGTGGTGCCCATTTGCAAACAGTTGCTGTTTCTATTAGTAGCAATAAATAGCTTCTCAATATAGAAAAAAAAAAAAGAGTTTATTAAGTTTTGACAATATCTATATGGCAAAAATGAGAATTATGAACCAAAATCTTTGATTGTGAATATCTTGCTCGGACGGCCATTTTTGCTTTTGAAATTTCTTGTGTTGAACCTTGTACCCATTTACTATTTACCCCTAAAGGGGTTCCCAGAGGACATGAAGTTGGTATTAATTGTCATTTTTACAGGGTGTGCGTTTAATGTCTAAAAAATATTGAATACCATTTGTGTTTAGCAAAAAGGTATAAGAATTGTTAAAAAGTTATTAAAATAGGCATTCAAAATTATGGAATTCATAATTAAATATACAGTTGTGGACAAAATAATAGTAGTGGCTAGTAAAACAATCATTTGTGATAATAATTTTATGTAAATTTAAATATAAGTTAATAAATTTAGGCATAACAGTAATACAAACACTGAATAATGAAATGGGAGTAAAAAATGTTGGTAGCACTGTTAAAATTACTTTAGGGAAGTCCCGAATTTTATATACGAACATATCTAGATTTGTAGGTTAAAATAACATATCTGTTGTTTCCTGTCAAATTATTTATATTAGCTTTTTGTTTATTTGGTTTTAGTAAGACTAATTAAAGGTAAGATTAATTTTAGTGTTAATTTAATGAAATATATAAAATAATCGTATAAATTTATTTTATAAATAGGAGTTATGGGTCGTGCAAAGCATTGTAGTGCAGAAAAGAGACAACTAATTATTAAATCAAAACAAGAAGGAAAAACATAAAAATTTATTCAAGAGACATCAGGTTATTCTCCTATGAGGATTAGAAATGCTCTAAAATGGAAAAATGTAGGCGAAACAAGGGGCCGAAAACAAAAAACAACTGAACATGAAGACAGATTGATAAAACGTGCTGCTGTTGCCGATCCTTTTATAACATCCCACCATATTAAAGAAGATTTAAATTTAAGCGTTTCTTCGAGAACAATACGTAGGCAGTTAGTACAAAGTAAGTTAGTCGCCAGAAGCCCAAGAAAAGTTCCCCTTTTGAAAAAAAAGCATGTGGTAGCAAGATTACATTTTGCGAAAACACATGCAGATTGGCCTGTTTCAAAATGGCGTAATATTTTGTGGTCTGATGAAAGCAAAATTGTTTTATTTGGGTCAAGTGGACGCAGGATGTATGTAAGGAGGCCACCTTACTCTGCATACAAACCGCAATACACCATAAAAACTGTAAAACATGGCGGAGCAAAAATAAATATTTGGGGTTGTTTTTCTTATTATGGCGTAGGGCCAATCTATAAGATTGATGGTCCATAATGACCAAGACAAATACCTTCAAATATTACAAAATACCATGTTGCCCTATGCAGAAGAAGATATGCCCCTAAGATGGGTTTATATGCAGGACAACAACCCAAATCATACCAGTCGCAGGGTAAAAAGTTGGTTCATTGAGAATAGGGTTGCAGTTATGGATTGGCCTGCACAGTCACCGGATCTCAATCCGATCGAAAACCTTTGGACCAATGTAAAAGAGGCAGTTTATAGTCAAAAACCAAAAAATCAGCAGGAGTTATGGCAAGTTGTCCAGAATGCTTGGAACAACATTCCTTTAGAACGTTGTCAAAATTTGATTAACTCAATGCCGAATAGATGCAAAGTTGTGATAAAAAACCGGGGGCATGCGATTAAATACTAATTTTTTACTATTGTTTAATTAAATTTATATCATTTTTTTGTTAATAAAATAAATTATTTGCAATATAACATTAAATAAATTAATACTACTATTATTATGTCCAACCTGTTTTTTATACTTATATTATTATTTTAAATAAAAGCAAAAGTTTAAAATTTTCTACTAATTAGTTTATCATCTCACACCTATTTAATTAATAATCCAGTATTACAATTTCATTTTCAGTAACTGTTTAAAGATAATAATATTAATTCGTTAATTTTAATCATACTACTATTATTTTGTCCACAACTGTATATATATATATATATATATATATATATAGGTTCTTTAAAAAGCTGCTGAGCAATTGAAAGTTCTGAAAATTACAAGCTAGAGTTAAAAGAAAATCATCATCATCATCATCATCATCATCATCATCATCATCATCATCATCATCATCATCATCATCATCATCATCATCATCATCATCATCATCATCATCATCATCATCATCATCATCATAGCAATCACTACTTTTTTGGTATTAATGAAAGTACAGTAAACCTTTTATTCTCTTTCTTTAAATTTCCCTCCTTATTCTGGTTTCTCAGAACGTTAATCTTCAAGGAATTTCACTTCAAGTTTAGGAACCTTCATATCGTCTGCAACTTCAGAGAGAAGTAAAAAACCTTTAATTAACCCTTACTTTTTTTGAGTGAAGAACAAATCCTCTTTTAGATGGTATTTTCTGCAGGATCAGGCGTTTCATATACACTTTAATAGCACGGTCCTTAATCTTTGCAAACTGTTAGAGTACCAGCTAGCTTGTATTGATATCGTACTTTCTTCAAAATTATTTCTGAAATAACATCGTTATCAGCCTTCTTTTCAGTCAGATTTTCAATCATCCTTTGCTACTTTTAAAACATAAAACATTTGTGCAGGGTACAAGAACAGCTACTGAATATATATGGCTTTTGTTCAATCCGCTGATTGAACAAAAGCCATATATATTCAGTAGCTGTTCTTGTACCCTGCACAAATGATTATTATTTAGTTTTTGTTATCACACAGAGTAGCTCACAAAAGTAATGAGCAATTTAAAATTCAATTCAGGTTGATAAATGAGCAGTTGAAAATGTTTAAACGTCCAATGACTGTAAAATGAAACTCAGTTCCATAAAAGGTTGTATTTTAGTTCCTGAAAAAAAAAACAGAATTAATTTAGTTACTTATCGATTGGGCTCAAAACTTTCCGGTCGGATGTAATTAACAATAACTCGAGAAATACTCAACAAGTTAATTCAAAAATTATTTTATAATGCCGTTCTATATAAATAATTTAATTGTATTGGTGTTTTACTAATACAATCAGTTTACCGGTCTAAAATGAGTAAATCATTGAATAATCGGAAAAAGGTTTTGGAAACTTTTCTTCAAAATCCAACCTCACATTCAAAAATTGCAAAATTGTCAAAAGTCGCTAAATCTTCAGTCGGAGACATATTGAGGAGATGCAAGGAGACATACTGAGGAGATACAAGGAGACTCAAACTATCGAAAGAAAAAGAGGCGGTGGAAGGAAGAAAGATTTTGTTGATAAAAACAAAGCGAATTTGATCATCCAGTCAATTACAAGAAATCCATGCCAATCCCAAAGAGCTCTCGCTAAAAAGTTCGAATGCAGTTGTTTCCTTGCTAGAAAAGCACTCAAGAGCAAGGGTTTGAAAGCTTACACCAAGAAAAAAATTCCAAAACGATCAATTGATGGAGAATAAAAATGAATTTAATAATACGTGCTGTAGAGAAGAAGATTCCTTATAAGCAAATTTCTGAGCTTTGCGATGTGGTTAAAAATAATATGGAGAATAAAAATATATGGAGAATAAAAATATATGGAGAATAAAAATATATAGAGAATAAAAATTCGCCGCGCAAGGAAGCTCGTTAAACTTTTCCACCGAGAAAATTTTATGCATTACGAGCTGAAGTTTCCCGGGAAAAAATTAAAAGATATAAAATAAATAAAATTTAAACTTATGGCCATCCTAGGTCAGGTGACTACACAGATGATTTTCTTTTCCTTAACTAATCATAACTAGCAACTTTTAATAAAAGAATTTCCCTGTATGATGGATCCTAGGCAAATTCAGGGTTAACCCCACACACATGCTTAATCTTATTAAGGGGTCACCCAATGTTCAGGTGACCACCCTGATAGTTTTCTTTTCCCTAACTAATCCTAATAAACAACTTTTGATAAAACAGTTTTCCTGTATGATCCTTCCTAGTCAAATTCAGGGTAATCCTCCCCCATACCCTGAACCCAATTAGAGGTACACTCTAGGGTCAGGTGACCAAAATGATATCTTTTATTTTCCTTACTAATCATCACTAACAACGTTTACTAAAAGCATTTCCCTGTATGATGCAAGGATTGTAAAAGTCTATTTGGGCTTTCCTTGATATGATGGCAATGCGCCCGGTTTTCCAACTATTAAATATAAGGCTATACTATGATAATCAAAAATACATTTGTAGCAAAGTGGTTTTTGGGAACTAAACCACACTATGGTAATCTAGGTTTTTCGCAACAAACACATTGATAAATCGCAATAATCTCTCCAAACAAAAAACCTGTTTTACAAATTTTCTCGTTCATTTACATCGTACACTTTTCCTAAATCGTCATAAAAAACCGCTAAAACATATTTAGTTTTCAATGGTAAAAACTATCAAAATTATTAGCTCCATAATCACTTCCTCGCCCGGGCAAGGAGAGTTGGAGGAAAGTAGAACTTTGTTCACTTCCCTGTGAGAAAATAGACCAGTGTGCAAAATTTCTTGAGGATCGGATCAAAACTGTGGATTTGTATAGCGCACATGCACACATAATTTAATCTTTATATGTAAGATTGAGAACGACGAAACATACTGCAAAAAGGATTTCTCACAGTTTCCCTGCCATCAATATTATTATCAGTCAAAAGGTATCTATGTCAGCAACAAAGTATACTCAAACAGAAAAGTTTATTCCGAAGATCTTTGTGTGGCAAGCGATTTGCTCTTGTGTACTTAAGGGTTCTCCATTTGTCACTCGAAAGACTTTGACTTCAGATTTTTATATCACCAAACGTCAAGCGTAATGATGAAAAAAATAAAAAGACTTATTTACTTGTCAAGTAAATAAATGGATGAGTAGGTATAGCAAAAAAAAAAAAAAAAAAAAAAAAAGCAACAATGGAAAACTACAAAATCTCAAAAATAGAGTTATGAAGGGCTTCTTTTTGGATGAACAAAAAAGAGAAAAACTAAACAGTTTTTTGGGAGATCAAAGTTTTTTTTGTGAAATCAGTTTTTAGAGAGAAAGTTTTTGCGATTGACGAGTTTTTGAAAACACAAGAAGTTTATAGGTAAATAAAGAAGAAGAGCAAAAAAGATTTTAATAAATAGAAGAAGAATAGAATTCAACAGAAATAAGGAAAAGTATTTATCAAACAAAAGTAAGCGGAAATTTGAAAACTTCTAATAAAGGAAAAGAAGAAGAGATATTCGTTTAAAGAAGAAGAATAAAAGAGAATTGAAAAAAAAAATATTAGACACTGCAAGAAGAAAAAGAAAATATTATTTGTATTTTGTTAACGTAATAAATAAAAAAGTGCTAACCATTACACATTAATAAATATTATAATGAAAAGTGTAGAATATTAGAATTCACTGAGGACGGACAACATAACCCTAACCCTTTAACAACCAGCACTTCCCCTTTCCTAACCGAATAGTCCCCAGACCCTCAACCTCAACCCTAACCTCTACGATCCTTCCATTTAACCCAAGAGCCCATACCTTCCTTAACCTCTTAAAGCCTCTATAATCCTCTATCATAAAATAAAACGCATAAGATCGCCCTCACGCAATTTTACAAGTTCGTTAATTAGTTAAAAGCTTCCTCTTTTTTTCTTGTTTTTGCGCGTAATAAATTGTCTATAAAAGGATAAGAACTGACCTTGATAGAATACAATCGTCTAGATAAAATAAGAGGTCAGTCAGAACAAGAGATTGAAACTCAAGACAAGAACAATGCTACCCAAATGGAAATGTTTGTTAAATGACTTGCTTCAATATTCCCAGTACCATTCCACGAAATGCAGCTATAGTTCATTTCCTTAGAGCTTACTCGCCAAAACTCTTACAAATGATGAGGCATGGGCAAGAAACAGTTTTTACTGGAGTTTGGAGAAACAATCTATGTGCTGTATAGCGTACTATATTGCCAACAAAAGTAATGGAAATCTGTCATCTTTTTGGGCGCAATCTGTCAATGGACGGAGAAAGTTAAAAGATAAGATGCCGTCTCATAAAAACTCAACTTTACAAAACGCAAAATATGTAGCATAAAAATCAGTCAGGGGCCTGAAAATGTTAAAGAAGTCTGGGCCTCACTTAGCCTCTGTGAGGCCCTGTATGTACCTGACAAAACCTCAACGACATATTGTCTCTAGGCAAAAACATGGTTATAACGAGCAGGCTGAACCGAAACTTTGACTCTGCTTCGTAGTAATGCAAACGCTGAGGCTACTATAACACCGAATGTCAATCTTTTCACCGTATTTTACAAGAACTCATCTCAGTTCTACGTATCACTAGAATTGAGCTCTCAACCAGCATGAACTGTTCCATCCAGCTCGTTCTGTGACCTGCTTGAGTTTTTGCTGATTGGTCACATGTTGTCGTTGGCATCAACACCAGCGCGACATTATACCATTTGTTTAACAATATTTCCCTGCAGCTCGAAACTATGCGCTCTTGTTTACTTGCTTCTAGCATTGGAAGCAACTGGAAAACTCACTTTGTCCTTCGAACGAATAGCCCAGCACCGAGGAAAGAACGGTGCTTCTCTTCAGACAAATTAGGTTTTCAATGTAAACATCGCGTGTCAATCATTGAATGTAATGATTATGTGTCTCAGTACTACAATAAGCTCAAAGCGTTTGAGCATCTTTTGATGTGTCATTATTATCAAAGCGATTGAGCATCTTTTGATGTATCATTATTACCAAGAGTCCAAAATATTGAAAACGCGGGTGTAAATCCATAATGTCGTGGAATATGAAGGGCAGCGTTATTGTCCAACAAGATTGGGTTTTGGTTTAAATTTGGCGCCCAAAATAATGACCAAAATTTTAAAAAAGGTATTATCCTTAGACAAAGTTGTCGAGGCTTGGAACGGACTCATTTATTGATGATATCATTGTCAATAATAACAGTGACAAGTTGCAGAGTTCGAGAACTCTTGGAAAAATATGGCTTGGATTCTAAGTTGCCAGAAAAACTTGTCGGCGGTCGTGTGCTTGGATTGCGAGTGTACAAACAACGCAACCAAGTCCGTTGGAAACGTGACAACATACCTAAAGTTCCTGAAGGAAAAATGACACGTCGGCAAATCTTTTCTTGGTGCGGACAGCTGACCGGACATTTTCCAATAGCAAGTTGGTTGCACCCTTCGTGCAGCTATCTAAAAAGGGTTTCGAGTAGTTGTGGATGGGACTCTTTTGGGGACGAATGTATTGTCAAATTAGTAAACAGTTTAAATGAAAGACTTACAAAAGAAGATTCCGTTCATGGGTCATGGAACGTCAAAAACACTTCCGAAGCAACAGTGTGGTGCGATACAAGCAGCTTAGCCGTTGGCATAGTGTTGGAAGTGGCTAGGGAAATAGTAGAAGACTGTTCGTGGCTGAGAAAGCAAGATGATTCGGCTCACATTAACCTTGCAGAGTTAGAAGCCGTGATAAAAGGAATAAATCTAGCAACAAAATGGGGATTCGAATGTATTACCATAAATTGTGATTCGGTTACTGTTGCCGGCTGGTTGAACTCCTTAATTATCGGTGACAAACCCGTTCGAGTACACGGTCTTGGAGAACTACTTGTCCGTTGCCGGTTGTCGTTAATTGAAGACCTTGTGAAGGAGTGCGGTATAAAATTAAAACTTTTTCTGATAAAGTCAGCAGAAAATAAAGCCGATGTTCTTACGAGAGTACCGCAGAACTGGCTGCATTTAAAACATTCTGCAATGACAGCAAGTGTTGTACCGCCTGATGTGAAGTCATTTCATAATCTTCATCACTTTGGAGTCAATTGAACCCTTTATTTGATGAAACAGACATATCCGAAGGAGAAGGTTAGTAGAAAAGATGTTGAATCAGTCGTGAAAAGTTGCGAAAGATGTTTATCAGTGGATCCTGCGCCAATTAAGTGGGAAGAAGGAAATCTTGAAGTTGGAAAGAGTTGGCACCGTTTAGCTATCGATGTTACCCACTATAAATCAGAGATTTATTTGTCTATCATTGACTGTGGAAAAAAGAGCAAGTTTGCAATTTGGAGAAAGCTACAGAACAAGAAAGAAACAACAGTGTGCTTCCATTTAGAGGAAATATTTCGAGAAAGAGGGCCTCCATGGCAAGTTCTACTTGACAACAGCAAGACATTTCGCTCAAAACTCGTTAGTGAATTATGCGCAGAATGGGGAGTGTCCATCTTGTTTCGTTGCGCTTACAGGCCATCAGGGAACGGAATTGTTGAACGTCATCACCGCACTATCAAGCGAATGGCAGCCAGAAGTGGCAAAGATCCGCTAAAAATGGTATATTGGTATAACGTGGCTCCCAGGAAAAATGGCGAGAAAACATCGCTCCCCTACAAAGCTATATTTTCTTATGAGTGGAAACCACACACAACTTCTGCCAAAACCAACGAAGAAGTTCTCCCAATTATTTTCAAGGACAAGAAGTATTTGTAAAACCACCTGACTCGAAATGTACGAGCGAATGGAACAGAGGAAAAGTTTCAGATGAAGGACGAGGAGTTTCGGTAGAAATCAATGGATAGCCGAGACACATGTCGGACGTCCGTCCTGTTCCCATCGTAGCCAATTTTCCTACTAGAGGATCGGAAGAACCCATTGCGGACAACCTGTATCGCCGAAGATCGACGCGAGTGCGGAAGTTTCCGAATAGATATGCAGACTTTGTGATCTAGAGATCAAGGGGTGTTGTAGTTGCGTCATTGTGTAATTCATTGTGCACAAGGAATATGTAGTTCAATGACCATATACATGGCTCGTTGTGCATAATTCATTGTGCACAATGAATTTAGAAATGATATTTAAGTTGTAAAAGCGGATGAACTTGATGAGGAAATATAAAACGGATATAGAATTTAGTTGTCTTAAAATTACACGAACATCATCGTTAAGCTCAATTTTGCATTAGGAATTCATTAAAATTTTTATGTTCAGATTTTTTTTTTCTAAACCTTAACTTTCTTTAACTATCTTTAGTTGTGCTTTAGCCTTATTTAGTTTGCCCTTGTCAATCAAGATGTGATTGATATTAACATTTCTCAAGACATGTTTAATATCAGGTGGTAAAGCATTTGCAAGAGCATCACCTAAGTTTTTTCTGACTAATTCCAAAGAAAATCTTGAAAATTATTTTATCAACTGAAGAAAGTTGATATGCTCCCTTTGGATCAGTTTTCTGCATCTTATCTTGAAGATAAACTCTATTTTCAAGAGGTACTTTCGAATTTTGAAAGCAAACACATACAACATGTTATTCTGGGCAATTTGGTTGTTATATGATACTTTTCAATCATTGAAAAGTATGTTTTTCTTAGGCTAGAACTAGCAGAAAAATCAAAGATCTTATCCAAATATACATTTAGATTTTGTTTGGTTATTGCTCTACCATGCTTGTAATTAATGCAGCCCAAATTGATTTTAAAGTCTTTTTAATTCACTCAGTAACATCTATAGTATCTGCAGCTGGTTTTACATGAGTAAGATAATATAAGCACTGAATAACCTGTGTGAAAGTACTTTAATTCACTTTAAATAATTCACATGGGCCACCACCATTAGTCTAACTAGACAATTATGAATAAAAAATAAGACAACTATCAAAAAAATAAAGTTACCACTCCTTAAAATGATTAAGTCCTGGTTTATCCACAGTTGCAATTCCAAAAAGAGGCTACTACTATAATAATGTGAT
The DNA here is from genome assembly GCF_058129835.1 of Hydra viridissima. Classification (NCBI taxonomy): domain Eukaryota; kingdom Metazoa; phylum Cnidaria; class Hydrozoa; order Anthoathecata; family Hydridae; genus Hydra; species Hydra viridissima. The sequence goes on from NW_028324302.1 coordinate 6,667,077, forward strand.
GTTATGAGTTTGGTGGCACATGAAAGTTATATTGTACTCTGCGTTATTTGAAGCTTAGCAAAATGTTATTCTCAACAAATAAGACGTTTCAATGAAGAAAATGTTAGAAAAAATGAAGTAAATGTTAGAAAAAATGAAGTAAATGTTAGAAAAAATGAAGTAAATGTTAGAAAAAATGAAGTAATGTTAGAAAAAATGAAGTAAATGTTAGAAAAAATGAAGTAAATGTTAGAAAGAAGAACTGGATCAGGTCATGGAATGCAAAAAGATATATTGCTGAATGACATTCCTTATCCACATGTGCAATCACAAAATGCAATATTTGAATTAGGCTGGGAGGTAGAGCCACATTCTGCTTATTCACCAGATTAAACACTACCAGATTACCGTTTGTTTCCCTAAATTGAATATTCTCTTAAAGAGCAATTGTTTAGAAGATGGGAAGATATAGAAAATTTCTTTGTATCTTTTTTTGGGTCCAAAAATAGAGTTTTGACTAGTATGTTTAAACTTACTTTTTGAAATAAAGTTGATCCAAAAAAAATAACAAAACTTTTGAAATCTCCATTATGATCCTGAAATAGTCATAAAAATCATTTCTAGAATGAGTGTGTGGTTTGTTATTATTTTTATACAAACAAAAGTTCTTTTAAATTCAGTCCCCAAATCACGGTTTCCAAAAACATAAATTCTCAAACAATACACACACACATACACACACACACACACACACACACACACACACACACACACACACACACAATTTTATAAATATTTTTAGCTTTTTAAGTTAGCTATACTTAAACTTCTTAAATTTTCCATTATTTGCATTAATTTTTTTTCGATAAATTCTCATACTATAAAATTCTACATTTCTCCCAGCTTAATCACGAACTGTTGGTTCAAAAATAAATAAATAAAATAGTTTGCCATAAAAAAAACTGTTTTCATTTAAAAAACAATATTTTTAGTTCCTCTTTGCTGCGAATACAGAAATTCAGTTAGAACCATCCTGGTTGCAATAACAATTGATGTTGGTATTGCTAGTTCAGCTGCATTATTATCATCTTTCATCAGCTGTTGCTCACTTTGTTTTTTGGAAGAGCAAGTATATGTAAAAGAAATTCATATTTCAATGAAAGAATGATTCTATCAGATTGGTGACAACTTGATTTCTTGTTTGTCACTTTTAACAATTTTTACCATTTTAAAAAAGATAAAGAGTTTTAATTTCCCTTTCAAGACTCACTCCCAAGCTCTTTAACTTTGATAAAGATTTTGCTTTGTTTGAGACCTTACGAATGCACTCAGCTGCAACCCTACTTTTTTTTAACAACCTGTTCAAAGTTGCTCTACCCATGACAATGTTGTTCGAGAATCAAGAAGTTTGTCAACGAAGTGAAGAGCTGACAAACCGCTGAATGAGATGATTAAAAAAAAAAAACCCTGATTTTCTAAATTATTGAATACTTATGTGGCTGTTCATTCTTGTTAGCTTTATTGATTTAAATTGTTTTTACTTGATTTTATCTGATTTTATTGGCTGTGATGACATTTTGCAGAATCTGGTTGTTCGTATTGCGTTCTTCTTAATAAATTATCTTAATTAATAAGGGCATTTGTGATGCTATAAGTCAACTTAATGTTGATCTGTAGCTAATACATTATGAGCTTTTATTTTTAAGCTTATTTTTGAAATGACGATTGTTAAAACAATCGGTAAAATCTATAATATTGAGAACTTTTTTTCTTTCTAGAGGTAATGGACATCTGAAATATCTTCAGATATGTTACAAAGTTAGCACCTGAAGATAATTCACATATACATTCTACAAAGTCAGGAAACTTTCTTTTGAAATGCAAATGATAAAATGCAATTGATAATATGCATTTGATTATTGATAAAATGAATAGTAATATGCATTTGATTATTGGATTTTGACAAAAAATGTAAACGAAAAAAATGTTGAGTCAAAATTTACCACAGCTTTTTTCAGAGATCACCATAACCCCCTGAAACCCATATTTTCTTAAAGTGGTTTTAAAATTTTTGTATACATTCAAATGATGTCAAAGTTGTTTAATATCAATTTTTTTTCCAAAAGTTTTTGTGACCTTGACCTTCTTATTCAGTTTGTTTCACAGGTGACCCACTGGGTTTCGTAGGTTTGTAAATGATATACTTTTATACACATTAAAAAAAAAAAAACTTTGATGTTTAGAAAAATTTATTTAACAAAGTTGAATGCTTCTAAAACAATACCTTTGCTCTGTATAACAAAGATACACTTTACATTTTTCAAAAACGTTGTTTGTCTTTATGCTCTACTGCGGTCCTATTTTCTCAGAGTCTAGTTCGTAACCCTTATCATCAGTAGAATTATTATCCAAATCACTTTCATTGCAATCAGTTACTTCAAAAATATCCACTACTTGTGTATTGAATTTCTTTTCAGGTGGAGCTGAAATTCTTCTACAGAAAATAGATAAAAACTAAAATATTAAAAAGCATATTAAAGATTATTAATTGATTAATTATGCAATTTAAAAGACTTAAACCAGAATCATTCAAATGTTTTTTATAAAAACACTTAATTATTTTATTGAGTGCTTTTTTATAACAATACTGATAATTGTTGACAACAATCTTAATCAACATATTATTCGTCCCTAAAGCCGAACGGGTCACATGACCCAACAATTTTAAAAGTGTTCTGAATAAATAATAAATATCAAATCCATATTAAAAATTATAAAAATTTCTTAAATGCATCATTTAGATACATAGTAATACTAAATTTTATGTTATATCTTGTATAGAGTAGATATTATACAAGTCAAATCTGTCGTAAATTTACAATTCTATCATGCATAAGAGTGGTCATTGGCAAATGAGATTTTACTAAGTAATCAAAAAAGTTTATTGTAATTGTTAACTCCCCTGAGTTCCATTGATGGAACAATGGACTTTAAAACTTAAAAAAAAGAATTTAAACATAGAATAGACTTTTCTTAAACGCACTGTTTTGTGATGAGTCAAGGGTGACCCGGTGGGCTTTTGTGGGATGGTAAAAGAATGCTTAGAGTTCATTTTAGAGTTATTCAATGCTGCTTCTAGAACGCTATAATGCACTGTTTCTGTTGCTTGTTTACTACAGAACTCAAGAACTTTTTTACTGGTTAAGCAGAGAAGTGCAACGTGATTAACATAATCGCATGCACCTTTATTATTGCTGTGAAACAGTGTTAGTTTTGACTTAAATTGGGATGATGTGTTTTAAATTCAAGTATGTCACTATAAAGATATCATCTTTCCGAACATCTGGTACAAGATTCAGGAGTCTTCTGCCAAATGTGAAGGAGAATTATTAAACTTCTAAACTTCTTTTACTTTCAGTTTAAGTTTTCTTATTTATTTTTCTTTTAAGTCCATTTTGTCCGACTCTAATTTTTGATATTTCGTATTGTTTTTTCCCCTTTAGTCAATAGTTTTCGTAGTCCTTTTTTCATTTATTTTCTACGAAATAGATAAATCGTTTACAAGCTTACATGGAAGGATTGTTATTGAGATTTCTGATAGCCTACAGAGAATTTGATACAATCTTAGTCGTTCAATCAAAATTTCTCAGAAAAGCGAAGTTAAAAAGTATTAAAGTTTTTCGTCTGGGAATAATCCAATCACAAACCATCTTTGAATATCCCAAAAATATAGTCTATCGCCACCATAAAAGACCCAAAGCTCTATTTACTCTAGCCTCACTAATTAATGTTATTATCAAGTGTCTTTTCATAACATTTGGTTTTAAAAGTTGAAATTCATTTTTCAATTTCTTACAGCTAGGCAGCTACTTTATTTAAATTCGGTTTGCGTCACGGGTTTAGAATAGAAATAAAAATTTAATGATCCTAGAATGTTTGACTGCCACTTACACATTTGTCAATGTACATATCGGCAAGACCTTTTAACTTTTTTTAAACGTAATGGAGTGCTTCTCGATCTAATGGGTAACTGATGTAACAATTACGAATGGGAAAAAGCAAAAAGCGTGACTTCTTAGACTTATAGGTATACACATTTGAAACAACCTGTTAAGCTTTTCTCCATTTCCTTCATCGTCAGTTTTTTCAAATGTTTCTGATAAACCAGCACAAAGGGATGATATGATGACAAGACTTATACTTATATAACTACAAATCGAGACCTGATCGCTACGTAAACAATTTTTAAACAATTTTTATAAAACGTTAAACTTTCGTTACACTTTCGTTAAACTTTCGTTATACGTTCGTTAAAATTTCGGTTTTCTACGCACTTTTACAATTTGCCGTTACATTTTTGAACCTTAAGTTATATTTTGAGAGACTCAGGGTGGAATGCAAGAACCGAACTTGAGTCAAGTTCGACTTGAAATCTCAAGTTCGACTTTGTCAAGTCAGACTTGAAAAATTGACTTGAGCGAATGCGTAAACGAGACTTGAAAATTTCAAGTTCGTGCTTGAGAAAGTCGAACTTGAAAAATAGTCAAGGCGTTGAATTTAGGGCATTTATCGGAAAATGCACTTCGCAACCAATAGCGGTAATGGATTTTTTTTACGGGAAAAACCTTTTACTGAAACAAATTCCGTGTAATGATATTTGTATAATATACGATTAAATAAAAAGTTAATAACAGTAAAAAAAAAAAAAAAGTTCTTGCTATGTATTTTTCATCAGAAAAACAAATTCATCTTGGCACTTTCAGTTCCAAATCCTAAGTTGTTGGTAAGCAACGGTTGGTCATATGTACCACTTAAGTGATCAAGACAATTTCTCTTGATTTCTCCATTTTAACAGATTCCATTTGAATTAAAATACATGGAAATGTTCTAGAAAATGCAGAATCTTATTTTGACGCTGTTTGGGGATGATACTATACTAATGTATTTTTATTTATCTTTTTACTAATACTTTAATGAAAATAATGGTTTTTTTTTAAAAATACTGAGAATATATATATATATATATATATATATATATATATATATATATATATATATATATATATATATATATATATATATATATATATACCTACACATATATATACCATTTACATATGTAAGTCAATAGAGATCACATATGGAGACAGGTCTTCTGAAATTATTGGGCCACTTATAGAAACAGAAAAGAAAACTTTTACTGAGCCTTTAATTGCATCTGGTTCATTAACACATGAAAAAGAACAATGCTCAACATTAAAAAAGATATCTCTCTCTAAAAAAATCGAAAAAAAGCAATATAATGAAATTCATGAACTTGATAAAGAACTAATGCAAAAACAAATAGAAATAGCTAACATAAAAATAAACTTACTCCAGCAAAAGCAACAATACAAACTAAAAGAACATGAAATTAAAATGGAAATTTACCAAAAAAAATTGTCACAGTTATAAGTATTAAAAAAAATACAACAGAATAATTCTAATTGAGGAAAATTATTTTCAAACGACATCAGATCTAGTGTTTTTTATTTTATGTTTTAAATTATTATTTTATTTCTTAGTGAAATTGTTTTTTGATATATAGTACTAATTTGAAATGTATTTTTTTTTTTTTTTAATAATATGCAAATATAACTTTTATCTATAATCAGACACACAAAAAAGATTTTTTAAAAAAATTGGTCCACAATTTGATTTCTTTTTGCTTCTCCATAAATATCTCTTGTAAATGCTTCAGCGCCATCTTCTTGATTGCTATTTTGTATTTCATTGTCTTCCCAATGATCATTTTCTAGAAGGGCAATGTTGTGAAGCACAAAACAGGATACAATTATGGCTATGGAATTTTGTAATTTAGTTCGTAAGGGAATGCTAAGACAAGGAAATCGTTTTTTTAATATACCAAAACAACATTCAACTGCCATACGTGTACTTCTCAAACTGTAATTGTATTGGATTTCATTTTCATTTTTTGGGTTTGAAAAAGGTGTCATTAAATATTGTTTACAAGGATAGCCAGAATCACCTATAACATGAACATGTTGGCGAGCTTCTAAAACTTCTTTAATAGCTGAGTTGGAAAAAACTCGTGAATCATGAACACTTCCAGGCCATTGAACACAAGCAGATAAAATTTCTTTTGAAAGACCTGCAATGACCTGGCAATTCAAAGAAAAAAACCCCTTTCTGTTTCGATATATTTCTGGGTTTTCTCCACCAGGGTTTATTATAGGAATATGTGTTCCATCAATTGCTCCTATACATCCTGGGAATCTTTGAATTTGGTAAAATCTAAACAATGGTTGACAAATATAAATATTTTCGTTATCAAAGAAAATTTTAAAGTTTGTATGAAATAGCAAAATGCAAATATCCATGAAAACTTATAATCACCTTTGTTGAATTATCAAAGAATCAGCTTCTGTTGGAAACTTTATATACTGATATCTTTTGTTGGCAATTTGAATTGAAATGTTTTTAACTACTCGACAAACCGTTGACTGATTAACTTTCAGCTCCTCCAACTCTCCTATTACTCTCTAAAAGAGTGTACTTAATTAGATCAAATCATACAAATTTAAATGTGAAGTACTTTATTTATTGTTACTTGAGTATATGATTACTTTATTTGTTGTTATAAAATGGTGTTATTTAAAAACATAATACAAAATCTACAATAAGAATACAATAAGAATACAATACAATAAAAAGGTACCATTGTCTAATACCATTTCTTGAATATCTACTCACTTGGAATGAACCAGTAGCATAAAACCGAAATGCAATAGCCAGTTGTTGTACAGATGAAAGAGGGCACCCTCGATTGCTAACATTGTTGTTAATAATGTCATTAGCCAATATTAAAAAGGTTTCTTTGGAAAATCTGTGGCACCTTTTAAATTCTATATCATTATAAACTTCTAAAGGATTGGCTCTGTCAATAATAAACCTTGGAATGAGATTTGGCATATTTCTTCTTCTTCTTCTTCTTCTAAAATTCAGCTCATACCGATTCATTTTTGAACGTTTTAAAACAATTTTTTTTTAATACTTCATATTATAACTACTTCTTCTCGTGAATTCTCTTTTACTCCTTTTACATGTATCACTTCTTTGTATAACTGCAACTGTTTATTACTAAATGGAATTTACTTTTATACTGTATCACAAAAACGTGCCTTAATCAACAGCTTTTATAATGGTAGGATGTTCGACATTTCAAAAAGCTAATAAACATTTCTCAAAATATGACATGTTGGATCATTACATACGAGTTACAGGATGTTTTAAAAGACACACGTTTTCACAATGTTGGTATTCAGTTTTCTGTAATGAATTCATTGACAAATATACTTTCACAATGTAACCTTCTAAATTAATTAGGTGAATATGCCCAAGTAACTACTTTTGCTTGTTAAAAACTCATTTTCATACTTGCAAAGGTTGTAATAAGTTATATAGTAATAGTAAAGTTTTGTTACGCATCAGCAAAATGATAATGGCGGTCTGTTTTTTTTTTCAAGTTTGGTTTCAAGATTGGTCTGGAGCAGACTTGAAAAAATGACTTGAAAATTAAAAAATTCTCGTTTTTCAAGTCTGACTTCAGTTCAAGTTCGCTTCTTGCATTCCGTTCAAGTCAGACTTGAGATTTGAAGTCTGACTTGAAATTTCAAGTCCGCTTCTTGCATTCGGAAGGAATTTTTGCTCTCTCAAGTCTGGTTTGAAGTCAGACTTGAAAAAGGTCTATTTTTAGCGGTTTTCAAGTCTGACTTGAGTTGAAGTTCGCTTTGTGCATTCGCTCAAGTCGCACTTAAGGTTTGAAGTTCGACTTCAAATTTGAAGTTCGGTTCTTGCATTCCACCCTTAAGGTTTGAAGTTCGACTTCAAATTTGAAGTTCGGTTCTTGCATTCCACCCTCAATTCTTTCGTAAAGTCATTGTAAATCATCTACCTTCTGTTGCTCGGTAACAGATAATACACGACTAGTTATAAAACAAATGTCACTAAGTAGTTTATTCATAATCATAACTAAAGTTGGTTAGTATTTTTTTCTTTTTACGATATGGTTTGATAATAATTCTTGTTTATTTCTAAAACGGTCTTAGAGTATAAAGCAAGTCCATCGAATTTCAAAAAGCGAGCGAAATTCAACATACTTTTATAAACTTTTGTTTGAGCTGAGTTCAAAATGTTAGAGAACTCTCTCAAGCTCATTTAAGAGCTGTTTTTTTTTTTTTTGTTTTTTTTCACATGTTTGATAGGCGAGGGTGTAGTTTTAAAACTCAAAGTTTAGTAACTTTTATGGTTATGTTTTGTAATTATCACTGTTAACTCACTGAAGTTCATTACATATTCAGTTTGTATTTATGTATACAGAACCCAGGGTAGAGTAAGATTAAAAAGCACGGTTCTGCGTTTCTCAACACATAGAATATCTAATCATTAAAACTAACGGCAGGCAAACGAATATACAGTGGTGGAAAAAATAGTAAATACTTACACCAAATACCAAAATAGTAAAAAACCTACACATTTAGAAAAATACCTTCAATTCTCAGTAATTGATAATAACTTATATAACTTTTTTTATTTTTATGTTTAGTGTTAATACATATATCTATAAAAAAGTGTTAATACATATATCTTAACATTATATATACTAACATATATCATAATATATGTTAATACATATATTGTGTTAACACATATCTATAAAAAAAATTACTAATTTCTCTTTGATTTTTCTTATGTAACTAAAAATTATGCTTAAAGTAGCTGGAAATTTGGTGGGATAAATATTAAATAAAAAAATAGTTAATTGCTATTTTTCTTTAGTTTTAAACTGTTATTGCTATTAGAATATTTGTTTGACTCCGTTATATCACAGACATATGAAGAGGGGGCGGAGGGGTGATAACCTCATAGTTAGTCAAAATGAGAACTCTCTGCTACCCCTCCTCTTCAAATCCAATCAAATTTCAAGAATAATTGAGCGTCTTGTTGGAATAATCAAAAACGCTTTAAAACCAAAAGAAAGTGTGGAACCTAGAAGTCGCAAAAGAAAAACAGCTTACCGAGAAGATAAATTAATTATTCGTGAAGCTAAAAAGGATCCGTTTATCTACAGCAACACCATTTTAAAAAGTTTTGAGTCAAATACAACCTCACATCCGATTAGAGGACGCTCAGTTGAAGAAAATTTGTTTTCAAGATCAGTAGAAGTTTACCTTTGTTAAAAAAAACGACATGTAAAAGCTAGAAAAGAGTTTTTTCATAAATATTTTGCATGGATTAAAAAAAAAATGGAGCTTAGTTTTGCGGACAAACAAATCTAAAATTAACATTTTTGGATCAGATGGTAAGCGATTTGTCCGCAGACCACCAAATTAAGAGTTTGACCCACAAGAAAACAATAAAGTTTGGTGGAAGTATTATGGTACGGGGATATTTCTCGTCATCTGGTATTAGTCCTACGTATTTAATAACAGACTTTATGACAGCTGACATTTATGTTAATATACTTCAATAAATAATGCTTCTGTATGCTGAGAATAACATGCCTTGCTTTGGATGTTTCAACAAGACAAAAACCCAAAACATACGGCTTCTATCACAAAGAGATGGTTCCAAAATAATGGTATAAGACAGTTGGATTAACCAGCACAATCGCCGGATTTAAATCCAATAGAAAATTTATGGAAAATTCTAAAAGATGCAGCAGGAAAACAAAAGCCTATGAACAAAAAGGATCTGTGGGAGGTTGTAAAAGCATCATGGTACGCTATTCTGTTATCAACTTGTCAAAAACTAGTCAACAACATGCCCAAAAGACTTATTTAAGTTTAAAAAAATATAGGACACGTAACAAAATATTAACAAATTGTTGTAGGTAATGTATAAAGCAATAATATACCTTTCGCAAAGGAAAAAAAAAGGTTGTTTCTGTTGTTAATTATTTTATTATTTATTTTGACTATTTGTTATATAAACGTTGAACTTTCTTAATTTTTCTCAATATAAAACAAACTAAACATCTCTGTATTTATCATTTTTTCCACTAAATTTTTGGCTACTATAAAACATAATTGTTAGTTACATAAGAAAAATCTTTATGATCTTTTTAAAGATATGTATTAACACTAAACATTATAAAAATAAATATATATATATACTAATTATCATCAATCGCTGAGAATAAAAGGTATTTTTCTAAATGTGTAGGTCGCGTGTTCTTTTTTTTTTTTTTTTTCTAAACGTGTAAGTCGCATATTCTTTTTTTCTACCACTTTATAAACCAATAATCACCAATTAATCCCTCGACAATTAATCATTTAATGAACTTCTATCAAATCTCTTTGATTGATTTTTTTAAAATACGTTTTCAGGCGGTAAAATAATTTTGAAGTTGTTATTATACTTCTTTTAATTTTTCAATTATTGACGCGTTTTAATTGCAATTGGAGTTATTTAAACACTTTAAAATCAACTCGCTAAAGGGTTTGCTATATAGTTTACTTATATGGTGAATCATAGAATCCTTTTGTTACATTTCTGATCTTACACATTAATTCAATTATTGTAAAATAGTTGTAGATAGATTTTCTGAGAAAAAGTATATGTAAATATTCGTATGAAATTCGGCTCCGTCAGAATTACATCTTACTCATCGCTACTTAATTGTCTTTGTTTTTAATGTAGACGACTTTGATAAAAGCCTTGTTAGATATATTGAAGCAAGAAGTAACTAACAAAGAAAAATTTTAAGCTTACCTTTTAAATAAATCTAGTCTACTAAATTTAGTTTTAACTTTTTTAGTGCGTTAAAATTGTTAAATTTTACTAACATCCCTCTTACGTTTGTCGTCCAAACTGCACAAAAAATCTTAATCGTTATACTAATTATTTGAAGTCATCGCCATAACTCCGATAAGCTATGATGGCTCTTTTTTTTTTTAATTGTCTACGATAGTAGCTAAAATTAATTCTCAACTGACAATCGTGCTGGGCAAGATGTTTCCATATAAATGTTTGATAGGAGGAAAAAGTGAGTATTTATTTACAACTTTCGATATGGTATTCTACATTTTAAAGTAAAAAATTCGTCAAAATATTTAAGCATGGGTTTTCACTCGGAGAATAACTTTATCATGCCAATTAAAAATGCTAATATGAACAATTAGCTTTTTTCCTAGTCACTTTTTTTTTCATCTCAACGAACCTCTAGTAGTGTTATTTTTGAACAGAACGAACCTCTTGTAGTGTTATTTCTGAATGGAATGAGCCTCTAGTGGTGTTATTTTCGAACAGAATAGACATGCACTTAATCGCTTAAAATGAACTGCTTATTCATAATAAACTAACAGACGAGTAAAAATAAAAAAATGACATTTTATAAAAAAGGAGCTGTATAAAATGTCCCAGGAATTAAAGGACCTCATGAGTGACTGTCGGAGTGCACAACAAAACATTTATTTATGATATTTTTACCATAACTTGAATAGCTTTCATCTGCATAAAGTTACCTACAACTCAATATACAAAAAAGAACGGCAGCGCAAACAGCAAGTTCATTATTTGAAATCATTTTTATAGTTACTCATGATTAGTAGAGACAAACGAAAATCGCGGTAAAAGAATGAAAAAAGAAAACCACGGAAAAAGCGCAGTAACAAAGTATCACATTCTTATTAAGAACTCTTAAGCACAGCAATAAAATGCTACATTCTTTTAAGAATCTCAACAAAAATGTGGCATTTTCTTGCTGTGCTTTTTCCGTAGTTTTCTTTTTTTTTTTACTGTGGTTTTCTTCTGTCACTAGTGATTAGGAAACATGAACGAGTTTAGGGTCCACAGATCTTTACAAAAACAGATAACGAGCTTTTTATTCAATTTAGGAATCAATCTTTGAAGTAGATATTGATTGAGAGCTCTTATCTTTTTTACACATGTGGAATAAGAAATCCCAGTTTCACAAGCAAATAATTTGGTCCAAAGACCGTAAAACTCTGCTTAAATATAATGGATTATTTTACGGTCTGTAAAACTTACACCTTTTGAAAAGATCAAATGTAATGCTATGTTAAATATACTAATACTTAAGAGAAAGTTGTATCACGAGATAACTGTAAAGAATTATTTGTACGCATGCTGTTAAGAGATTAGCATGTAATATTAATAATCATTATATAAGCTTTATACTGTGCTACATAATTGGTTCGATGAGATAAGCTGATGATTGTAACTTGAAATATAATGAGTTAATCTCTTCATGCAACATTAAGAGCTGAAGCTTTTATTTAACACCATTACGTAGTTACAAAGTTTTTTAACAAATTACAAATAGCAATATATGTATGACTTTTTTATCTTCTCTCTATTATAAGTTGTGCATAGGCGTTACCATACACCAAAAAATTAAAAGCAGAGAAAAAACTGCATACTTTCAAGAATTATCGCCTTGTGTTTCTTTTGTGTTTGATTTTGTTTTATCGAGTGATATCCGTTAACTTTATGAAATAAAACCCGTGACAGTTAGTGGTGACGCAAATTGATTGTAAAACCGCGTGTTAGAAATAAGCCATGTGAGCCTTAACTTTGCAAATTTAAGGCCAAGAATGGTATAAAATCGGAGTATTACTTGAAATAGATTGCCGAATTATCTGCACGTATTACAGCATGTATTGTTTAATGTAATATAGGTAGATGCAAATAAGATTACTTTCTTCACGTCCATTGAATAGACTCGCCTTTAAGGTTGATTAAGGCTCATCCTTAAAAAAAATAAAATTTTTGATTGTTCTTTCAGAAAACCAATTTTTAAAGCCCTATTTCTTTTGGTACTTTTTTGTAAATTAAGTTGAATATCTATCTACTACAAAAATAAATGGTAATAGGATGGTATTAAAAAAATGCTACTAGTAATTCGCATTAACAATTTTTTAACTTTTCCCGCCACCAATAACTAAAACAGTTAAAACTATAGAAAAACACATCCCTATCAAGAATCGTAATATGACGGAAAACTTTTGCAGAGGTAATAATAGACGTAAATAAAGATTGAGAACGTTCGGGCCAAATAAAATATCAACAAGCTGATCGATCTGGTCACAATGCATTTCCAATGACAAATATTGAGATGACCAAAAGAACAATAACAACTTTTAATTTACGAGCTTTTATTTCTATTATTAAATTAATAATGATTACGTTTTTCAAAACATTTATAAAAGAGTTGAAAATATTTACTTTTAATTGATGGGTATATTACACCAAACTACCATTCATTTGGCTATGTTATAGCAACTAAACGTTCACTGCAGTTTTTAGAAATTAAAATCCTTGGTTTTAAGTGAGTTAAAAGAACAATGTTTTAACAATGTTTACGTTTTTTCTCTTTTTTTTTAGGCATTCATCCATATATTCAGATCCAAAAAATGTCACGAAAGCTCAGTGACTCTTCCATTCGAATACTAAAATCAACAGCACCAACGCTTTCAACTGAGGGAACCAAAGTGACGTCAAGGATGTATGAAATCATGTTTAGCAAATACCCGATTGTTAAAAACCTTTTCAACGGCTCTCACATTCAAAAATTAGGGAATAGCAGAGCTGTTGCTCCTCAAGTATGTTTTACAATGATGTTTGCTCGTATACGAGCTATTATGAGCTTACATTAGATGTTTATTATATAACAAAGCTAAAATTAGTTTCACAAGCTGACAACTTGGCATCAAAAATGCATTAAGAGATGAAAGTTAGTCACGAGCTTGTTTAATAATTGTTTTTATTAATAATATTTTAATAATAAGTATGTAACTTTTTCACATATATTTTAGGCACAAGCATTGGCTAATGCCGTAATTGGGTATGCTGCCAACGCTGACAATCTAAGTGCGCTTCAAGAGGCGTTGCAACTTATAGCTCATAAACATGTCAGTTTTAATATACTGCCTGAACACTACCCAATCGTTCGAGACTGTCTGCTTCAAGCGATCAAAGACGTTCTTAAAGATGCAGCAACCGAAGAAGTTATGGAGGGCTGGAAAGAAGGTTACAACTTTTTGGCCAATTTGTTTATTGATATGGAAAATAACATCAAAAAAGAAAACGAAAGCAAAGGTGTGAGTTTTTTTGTGTTTTTAGATTTAGGTGTTTTTGTGTTTCTTTATATCAATTTGACTAAATGCAGCTAAAGATACGCCAAGTAACCTCGGCTGCCGGTTTTTATGGGATGTCATTTTTGATTTTTTCTGAAAATAGTTTTTGGATGGTACTTTCGCTTGTTATTGCTCTATTTAGCAATAAATCTTTTAGCAATAAAAACTAGTTGCTCTTTGTGACTAAATTATCATTTTTACATTTGCAATTTGAATCATAACAGACAAAAGAGTCAAATTTATAAAAAAATATTATTAATAAGTTTTCAGATAAATCTTTTGGTAGCCGAAAAAAATATTAATAATAAGTTTTTCTTTTGCAAGCCGAAAAATAATCCCATTTGAATAAATTATTCTTTTGTTCATCAAAACTTGTCTAATAATCAAAACTCTTTTCATGAGCAAAAAGTCATTTCATAAGCAAAACACTTCTTAAACTCTTAACTCCTTTCTTAACCAAAAAAAGCTTTTACTTAACACTAAACACGCCGTTAGTTTACATATACCTATTTTAACCAATCAATTGACCCATGTTTATAAATTCTTGCTTTTTATATTTCACATCAAATTATTTCAAACTTTCCGTGCACTTTTTACACATGTTGAAGTTTTTTGAAAAAACATTTACCACATATTTGTTACATTTGGAAAAAGCTGTTATAGTTTTGTTTTTTATGCAATATCTTATTTGATACCTGAATACCAGAACTTTGTTGTTTATCTTAAATTTATAAACTGTGAGTGTACAATTTTCTGATTTGTATAGTTTTGCTGAAAAAAGGGACTTGTCATTTGTTGCCTGCATGGCAAGTTTTGAGACTTTTTTTTATTCACACGCAAAGTCCCTACAAGAGTAGTTTTTCTCGTCTTTATTATCTTTATCCGTGGACTCACATCCTTCTGTGGTGTCAGATGAATCAATGCTGTTTTCTAACTACTGCGGTTCGCTATATTCTGAACATTCTTTGTTTATGTTCACGGCGAGCCTGCTTATATACCCTATTATAGATGTAATACAGCAAGTATATGATGAAACAGAAAACGTAATATTATCAACCCACAAAAAATATAGTACAACATACCAAATATATGGTGTTTAGAGTTGTCCTACGCTGTGTGTTTTAGAGTTGTCCTACGCTGTGTGTTTAGAGTTGTCCTACGCTGTGTGTTTAGAGTTGTCCTACGCTGTGTGTTTAGAGTTGTCCTACGCTGTGTGTTTAGAGTTAAATTGCTTTTTTATATATTTTTTAAATTCCATTTTCTAAATTTTTTATTCTCCTTTATTTGTAAACTTTTTATTTTACAAGTTTGAAAAAATTGTAATATAAAAAACTTTCATACAAGTTTGGAAAGCTACATATAGATATTTTGAAGTAATTCATAAACGAATTAAACAGTGAATTTGCGAATTTGCGAACATACATTTAACAAATGAACGTTTTTCAGGTGGCTGGGTTGGCTTCAAACCGTTACTTGTGTCGGAAAAGATCAAAGAGACTGAAGAAATCACTTCATTTATACTAAAAGATCCCTCTGGAAAAGATCTTCCTGAGTTCTTACCTGGACAGTATATTTCCTTTAGGCAAGAACTGTTTGTATAACTTTTGTATTGTTTCTACATTTGCTGCTCTTTTATTTTACAGTTTGAAATCATTCTTGCAACATTTGAGCCGACATGAACGCACAATGTTTCTTAAAATAAACTTGAATAATCGACTTTTTGAAAGGAAAAAATATCTTAACGAGCACCTTTTTTTTTTACTCAGAATTCCCAAGGGAAAAATTGAAAAGTTTGATCATGACATTGTTCGCAACTACAGCTTGTCAAGCATGCCCAACCACGGATTCTACAGAGTTTCCATTAAAAAGGAGCTCTCGCATAACGTCAGCTCGCCTGATGGTGTTGCGTCCGTCTACTTTCATGATAATGTCAATGTTGGTGACGAAGTTCTGGTAAAAGTCTTTTTTCATATCTTACTCTTAGTTCTATCAACGCTCTGTTGTTAATCAAAGTCAAGAGGACCGTGGTGTATTCTGTAAGATCCTGCACCTCTACGATAGAAACTTTACGCGCTGGTACTCTAAGTATACGCGAGAATACACGCGTTGTCTTACAGCAACACCGAGATGTTTGTTTTGATTTGTCATTTATTTGCTGTTGTTTAGGTAGGAAATCCGTGTGGAACATTCGTTTTGAAAGCAGTCGGACCTCGACCGCTGGTTCTCATTTCTGCTGGAGTGGGGTTAACTCCGATCATAAGCATGATGGAGTATTTACTTTCCAATCAAAACGACAGCAAACCAATAGTTTACATTCATTGCGCAAAGAGTGAAGCTCATTTTGCTATGAGACTTCATGTCGAAGAGCTATGCAAAAACAAAAGGCTGACCTCTCACGTGTTTTATTCAAGTTGTGGAGCGGGGGCGTCGGGATCTAAAATAGTAGTGAGTAAACTTGTTGATTAACAATCGGTCATTTAGTCAGTATTTTTGTTTTAAACGTTTTCCTAATTGGTTTATGTTTTTCAATGGATTTAGCTTTTCTCTTTTAGACTCACAATAGCCATTTGACGAAAGAAGCTTTGGAATCAATCATACCACTGCCATCTAATGAAAACGAGTTTTATTTCTGCGGCCCCCCACGTTTCCTTCACTTTTTTAAGGGTATTCTTTCAGAAATGGAAGTTCCGGCTGAACAAATAAACTATGAATATTTCGGACCAACGCAAGAATAATTTAAGATCATCAATTAATTTTTGGAGTCCTTTTTTTTTTTTTAGATCCATGTGTAGATTTTCATGAAGGTAAATAAGAATATGCAGTTCTTTACAAATTTTTCCTTCGGGATTTACGAAGTCTAAATTTCAAAGACACTTAGCGTATACGTGGTCTTCTCCTTGTTATTATTTATATTTTCGATATTTGTTACGTAATTAATATTTGTAAAACGAATCTTTATTAATGTTGATTTAAAGAAATAAAAAGTCAGAAATAATTCTTAATAAAAGTTGAACACCATTAATTTGATTTAAATTTTTCCTAGTAAGGTGTTAGCAGTATATTGAAAATATTTTAATTATGTTTGACAAAATCTGTAATATATTTCATTATTATCATGCGCAATCTATTTCAAGATTAAAGTTCCCTTCCCCTTCTTTCTCTCTCCCCTATCACCCTATATAAATCCGGGAGCGATGTTAATAATAACTATCAAACACTTGTGTAAGAATCTCGGATATCATTTTATAGCAACATGCAGCTTACGTTAAAAGATAACTATTTAAAACTGAATTTTAATTAGTGAATGTACTTAAAAATATTTGATAAACTAAAAAAACATCACAGTGTCACGGCTGGTTCAAATAAAGCGCAATATCTGGAAGTTCAACTTTCGACCACTTTTCAAGTTTTTTATATTAACAAAAGAAGTCAGTAACTGTAGATGTTTATATTTTGACCGCTGACTAATGTTTCTCTGAAACAAGTTTTTCCTGTTGTCTTTTGAATAGCGTTTGTTTCTGGTCTCGACTTTTTAGTAAAAAATCCTAAAATAGTTACAGAATTGTCGCCAACCTTACTAATCGAGCTATTATTATCTGTGTAGATGCAATTGAATTTCTTCTCTTTTTTAATTTTTCGTTAAGAAATGTTTAGTTCGTTAAGAAATGTTTGGTTCGTTAAGAAATGTTTGATTCGTTAAGAAATGTTTGATTCGTTAAGAAATGTTTGATTCGTTAAGAAATGTTTGATTCGTTAAAAAATGTTTGATTGTTTAAGAAATGTTTGATTCGAGTAAAAAATTAAAACTTATGTTTTTAATTTCTTCCGTTTTCCTTCCTCACAATTTTTCAAAAGAAATTGTTCAAAATTCTCTTGAAGTGGAAATGGTGTGGAAGTGGAAGTGGAAGTTGGTGGAAGTAAATTTGACAAAGACTTCAACTTCAACCAACATTTTTTAGGTGCTCCTTGCTCTTTCAACAAAAGCTAAAATGTATATTAAATGTAGTGTTGTTATCAACTTCGACTAAATCGACTAAAAGTCTAGTCGAAAGACGAAATAAGTCGACTTTTAAAAATCGAATAGTCGATTTAATCGACTTTGGGTCTCCTACTAATCGACTAAAAGTCGATTTAGTCGGGTAATCATCCTAAAATTCATATTTCAATTTTTTTACTTTAGTTTTTTTGTTTATTCTCTTAAAGTTCTATTTGTTTCATAGCATCTAAAAAATAAATAGTTAAGTAACGTTAAAGTATATGATTATAATATTCAAGTATTATAATCTTACACTTTAATATTGCTTGATAATTTTTAGTCCATTTATTTTTGAATGAAAAATTTTATTTAAATATTTCGACTAAATCGACTTTTTGTCGACTTAGTCGATTTTTAAAATGTATTAGTCGATTTAAATAAAATCTAAATTTAAATAAAGTTTGAATATTTCGACTAAGTCGACTAAAAGTCGATTTAGTCGAAATATTTAAATAAAATAAAATTTTTTATTTCGAAAAATACATTGATCGATTAATGTATTTTTCGACTTTGAAAAATACATTAATCGATTTAGTCGACAGTCGAATAATTTCAAAGTCGTAACAACACTAATTAAATGCCATCCTTATTATTTTAAAACTTTTCTTTTACAATAAAAAGTTTAAAAAAAGAATTTCTTTCAGAAAAAATGTTTCTATTTGTATTGGTACTTAAATAACTAGCACCATCTGGAACTACTAAAATCTTCTCTGAGAATAGAGAAAATGAATTAATTTTAAATAATGCAGAAACAATTTAGGATTAATCACTTTTTTCCTATATTGAAAACGTGCTTGGAAGAAATTCTGTCGGCATTAAGATTGCTTTGTGTAGAGTTTAGCACTCAGAGTTAGATGCTGTGTTCAAGTTGAAATAGTTCAGTTTTTCAAATTCATCTAGAGTGAGAAAAATATATCACCTTAAGTTTGCAAGCAATTCGAAGAAGTAAGTAGAATTAATGTTTCTAAATGTAGAGAATATGTCTTGTTTTCTTTTTAACACTCCCAATTACAAACTGTAAAGAGCTTTTTCAAAAATGACAAGAGTTAAGAATGGATCCTCAATATTAACTAGTTTTTTAAATGTACGCTGGTTAATGACACTTGAAAGAACTCTGATACACGACTTTTAGTGACTGCTTCAAAAGTAAAAAAAGTTTCTCTTTGAATTGTGTAAACAAAAATTGTTTTTTTAGTTTATAATCTAATTGATCATTACTTTTAAATCAAGTGGGAGTCAAGGGGGCCCAATATTTTCTGCGTTACCCAATATTTAGTGTTTTGAATGATATTGCTATTTGAGAAATTCAGGCAATACAAACTATTCCTTCTGATTTTTTGGTAAATTTTTTGTTGAATTATGCATACTTCATTATAATACATATAAACATCATGTATCTATTAAGTCCACTGTGCGTGCTTAAAAATATTAAATTTTCTGTTATGACAATCAGAAGCACTATCTGCTTCCCAGTTTGCAAAAATTAAAACAGCTTCCGGCCAAAATTTATGATAAAATTGTACCTGGCCTATATTTTCTTCTCTAGTGAAAATCGACTTTGATACAACCTTGGTACTAGAAACTCAGCAGGTATGAATTCGCCGAAAATTACCTTTTTGGAACATTATTTTTCTAAAATTTTTTTTCAAAACTGGTAAAAACTATAAAAAAAGATTTAGATGACTTAATTTGTGAGCTGTTATTTTATGAGGAGATTGACTTTGAATAAATTAATTCAAGAGAAACATTTATTTCGTGCTGATTGTAATCGCATTTTTCAAAACAAAAAATTTTTGGAATGGAGTTCAATATTTACTTACAAGTTTGTCTTTAAAATATGAAATGAGAATCTGTTTCCATTTTTAAGATTGTTCTTTGTGCGAATTCTTATTTGGTTGGAAGTAACTGTTCTATCTTTAAGTAATGATATTCATCGAGAATGAAAATCATTATTTAAAGATAGAACAGTTGCTACCGTTCTTTAACAGAAGCATGGTATTTTTACAGAGGCATACATACATATATATATATATATATATATATATATATATATATATATATATATATATATATATATATATATATATATATATATATATATATATATATATATAAGTGAACACCAATGATGTCTCATTATCGGATTTTTAGAGTTATTCCCACTACTATATAGCAAATTTGTTGCTGCATCATTACAGTTATATAAATCATTAAAAAAAAATTAAGTAACCCGTAAATTTATACATGAAAAAAGTACCACATGTGGTAAACCAGTGATGTTCATATCTTCCAAGCTCTAAAAGAGCACTGTTCATATTAAAACCAATCAAAATCTGAAAGACTGAAAGACTGCCAATCAGCACTGTCAAGTATGCTGACTTTAAGGTTTTAAAGGCTTTTTGCACGCCTGAGGCCAAGCAGTTCTTTAAAGGCCTGCCTCAAAAAGGTCAGCTGGATGATGATGAATCAGTGTCAGAACTGTCTGAGCTGAAATGAAGTTAAAATAACATTAGCATGTTTTTGATTGACAAAAAAAATATTTATTTTGAATACATAGTATGTATTGCATAAATTATGTCATCAATCAAAATATTTATTTTTTTTAATGTAACGATTTTTTTACACACCTCTAATACTATGCGTTTTTTTTCTCTAGCTGCCATATATGTTATATGTTTTTACCTCGAGAGGTAAGCAAGGGTGTGGGGGATCAAAGGATTAACAAAATAATTGAAATAAAACTTTAGTAAAAATTTTTTAAACAAAATGTCACAGAAAAAATATCAAAATATTTAACTGAAAGAATAACATCATTATCCTGCGGTGGGATTTCTATGGCCCCTTTACCCAAATCCCTGAACATGTTTATGGTTCAGATTTAAAAGTTTGGAGACTTAACTCAAGAGCAGTGCTTTTTAAGCTATAATAAGCAGCATATTAAATGTTTATTTTGATGATAAAACTAAGATTTATAATTTAAGGGGAAAACCAGTGATGTTACAAGATGACACCTAATTCTTGCACGCTTCCAGAGACGATATAAATAGATACTAAATAAGGCATAAGAAGTCAATGACTTAGTTTTTTTTTATTTATTTTCACAAAAAATGTTTGGTTTTTAGTTACTTCATTGCAATTTCCAGTGATAAATACTCTTATTTCATTTCTAAAATGGTCTGTATTTTATGTATTAGGACCACATTTAACCAAAACTCATGTATACTTTATGTATATATATAAATATATATATATATATATATATATATATATATATATATATATATATATATATATATATATATATATATATATATATATATATATATATATATATATATTATGCATACATACATAATATAATATAATTACAACCAAGTAACAAAACTCTAAAAGGAACCTCTGAGTTATGGTTACTCACAGAACTTAGCTAATAGTTCAGCATTTATAACTTTGTAGTATCTATCTGAAGAACTAATGCATAAAAAATATTTTATCTTAAAAAGAATCTCAGCTGCCTACCATGCTGTTGTGCTATTAACCTTCTAGCACACAGCATGGGTTTGTTAAGAACTAAAAGATACTTAGACTATATAACAAATACTAGTTGTTTGTAATTTTAAATTTTTACACAAGCAATATTGCTTGTGTAAAAGGAATTTATTAATATTAATAAATTCCTATGTCGATAACTGACAATAGTTGCAAGTTAGTTAGCAATTATCATTTTAGACCTAATAACTACGTTTCTTTGGACAACATAGTCAAGCTAGTCAGCAGTTGTCAGCTTATACAAATTTTTTCTTTACTTCTATTAAACAAACTGAAATTAAAACAAACTGAGAATACTGAGAATTTGTTTTTTTATTTAATTTTTTTGTTATTTAATCATTTTTTCGTTATTTATTCTAAAAAACGAAAAACAGAAAAGTTAACAAGTTATTTAAGAATATGTTTTTATTAAACAAAAAAATATATTTATATTTTAAATTTATGTAAATATGTAATATTCCGTTACTTTTAAGAAAAAAAATCTTAAACAATAGAAAAGATTTTTACTTGCCGTATTCTCTATCAAGTAATATTTTAGAGCACGTTGTGCTGTTAATTATTCCTTAAATCTTTAACTGTTCGTTATTTACTCCAGCTCATTCAAGGTTATAAATTAAAGGAATCTCAAATGTAGAATATCGATATTTGCTCAGGCGCTAGAAGAGCTATATACTGCTCTGTTTTATCACTCTTGTGAAATTTTATTGAAAATTTCAATTTATAACTACAGTTACCAGTCTTTTAAGCTCTTTTTGTTAATCCTTCAATCTTTTTATCACTGTTGTCGTTTCATTTTTATAAGATTGCTGTTTCAACAACCATAAATGTAGCTGGGAGCAGCAAATTTTTATAATGGGATTTTGTGTAGCATCATCATTGACCCCATTACAAATATAGTATTGTGGGTAAATACGATATTTCTGTGAATAAATATAAATATTGCATACTACCAACGTAAAATTTATGCATATTGATATTTTAACAAATTAAATAGAATAGTTTTGTGTAGATTAGAGATAGTAATTGCTTTAAAATAATAACTTCATCCCCTAAGAGTGACAACCAAATAGAAAAATCTGACGGTGAGTCAAGATGCATAGATAAATGCTTTTTTATTCTATGTTTAATGGAACTATCGTCTTATTGTTCAGTGGATGTAGTATAAATAAACACAAATCTTTATTGATTGTGCTGAGATCGGTTATTTTATAACGAGATGCTGCACGGATTATGCTTAAACCACATTTATAAGTAAATGAGTATCAACTCAAAAATTTTGGTACAATTTAGTGAAGAAGTTTTAGTTGATGTACAGAAAAATGTGTTCTTTCGGGTGTTATACCTATAAAGTGAACATAGAATAGGCTAATTAAACATATTAACTAATTATATTATATTTGCAACATTTTAACTAGTTATATTAACTAAATAAACATAAAATAGACTAAAATAATATTAAAGACTTCAGGCGCGAATCCAGGAGTTTGTAACTGTGTGGCCAAATTTTATTTTCACGATTGAAAATTTGATAAAAGATCGATGTTTTAATTTTTTTTTCACAGCATTTATTGATTGAATAAAACATGTGTAAGGTATAATAATAACCGTTGTGGCCATGGCAGGAATCTCTATAGCCAAAATCCGTAAATTACGGCAGGCAAATTTAAATTTGTAGGGATATTCCACCCCTAAGATCCGCTCCTGGACTTTCTTTTTTCAAGAAAACACAAAAAAAAGATCATTTTAAAAAAGAGTAGTTGCTTTAAATCGAACAGATTCCTTAACTAAAGTATTACATATAATAAAAGAAATATTTCACTTATGACAGCATTCAATTTTGTTTCTGCATGATTATTTCCTTAAGTTTTGAAAGAAATATTTCATTTTTTACATTTTTTGTTCCCGTAAGTAATTACAGAAAAAAGATTTGTAGGTTTTAAAAAGTATCATTCATATTTTTCACTCTCGAAAAATCTGGATACTTATGTAATTGTCCTCATTTGATGGCACTGATGGCTGTTTTAAAAGCTATTAATCACTGATGCAGATAATTTATTTCCTTCGACCCATTTTTCAAAGTTATTTGTTCTGTTTTAACAATATTAAGCTCCTATTCTTTAATGTTTAAATTAATAAATACAACTTTGATCTACTCGAAAATCTTTGAGAAACGAACATAGTTTATAAGTTAAACGTCTTAGAAAGGTCTGTTATTTTAGCAATTTCCTCCGAAGATGACCTTTTAATGAAAAGTAAAGTAGCATTAGTTAGATTCAGAAACCTTCTTATGATACATATAAAACATATGGGTAGGTATGATTTTTAATAACATGATATTTAAGCATTATCTTTACAAAAAGTTATTTGTTATTTGTTTTTAAATGAACCATTTTATTACAATTTTTAAGCATTATCTTTACAAAAAGTTATTTGTTATTTGTTTTTAAATGAACCATTTTATTACAATTTTTAAAAAATTTTCTTCTTTGACTTTTCTTCGACTGAGTTTTTTATCACCTTATCATAATTTACTTTCCAACGACAATATGGATGAAGCATTAAGAAGTTCTTGATTCATGGTTAATCTGAAGTTGTTTTTAATTCTTGACAATTTCGGAAATGATCTTATAGATGACGTATTTGCAACTGGATTGCCAAATAAATTAGTTAAAAAATAAATTTGAAACGCGTTGTTGAAGTTGGGAAATGTTTCTTTAAATCCGCTTTCTTGCAAATTTCCAGGGAAGATTTAAATTTATTGTTTAAATGCGCTTTTAAACGAATTCTTTCCAGAATGAATAAATCATCTAAATCTCTTTCGTAAATATGTATTAAATTTTTCGCTTTTTTAATTTTTGTTTGATTGTCAAAGTTCCAAAAGTTTACAAGGACGAAAAATCGCTCCAAGATATAAGCGTCGTTGCGTCGTTTTTGATCCGTAGTTAGTGTATCAATGATGAAATGAAAATATAAAATTAAAAAAAAAAATATCCTAATTTTTATATCAAAACTGTCTTTTGTTGTCAACACTGCCATCAAACTATTTCTTTCTATCTTCTTTTTACGATTTTGAATGATTTTGATTGTTTGATATATTTTTGGCTTCTTCGTAAGTTGCAATGTCGTTTCTTATTAAAACTTTTTTAAATGCTTTTAATTCTCAAACCACAGAACCCAGGTCAAGACCAGGTTTTTGCTCGTATTTATATGGTTAAGATCAGGTCTTTGCTCGTATATATATTCGTTTTCTATAAAATTTAATACCAAATGATAGCAATAAAAAAGTTTTATCTCGTTAATTTTTTTAGAGATGGCATGTGCTTCATGTCTTACAGTTTGTCTTTCGTAATTGTTCTGCTCAGATATCAAAACTTTAATTTTTTTATAAAAGACCTGTAGTTGCACCCGCCTTGCTGATCACCTAGTTTATTTAACTGAGCAAACTACAATCATAGAACAATAACAAAAAAGAAAAAGCTCGTTAAGAATAAGAATCCGTTTACTGCAGTTATTTTACTCAGCGAAGGATTCGACTAAACTAACAAAAACGTATAAAAGACACCTTATATTTGGGACCAAAAGTGGATATGCTCAAATTATGTATTATATTATTTTTGGCAATATAAAATCACCTAGAACAAATGCAGGAAAATTTTAAATAAGATAAATGTTTCCAAAACATCATCCCTTCCACCAATAAACACTGAAGAGTATTGTTAAAAAACAACATTGAAGTGTTTCTTTAATTATTAGAACTAGTTTTATCTACGTCCCCCCCCCCCCCTCCAACGGCAACTGCGTTTCTTGCCTAATAGATAATTTGGCGCTAGCTTGGTGGCACCCACATTCTGGTCAACTGTTACTTTCCGTTGACACAACTAGAACACAGAATCTCATAAGATGTTGTTTTGGCCGGGAAAAAAAAAAACTCCAACAAGAAAACCTCTTTCAAAAACGAGTTATGATGCTTCTCATGACCTTTTAATTAAATCATGTTTACAATTGAATTCTTTATGTATAGTTGAAACAAACCATAAACCGCTATAATCTTAAATTTCATTAACAAGAAAACATTTTTGAGCAATAAAGAGAAAGTTGGTTTTTTAATGAACTTTTTTTTAAAACGAAGAAGAAACATGTTTGGATCTTTATTTATTTATTTATTTTTATTAAAAACGGTCATTTTTTTATTAAAAACGGTCGAGATTTGCATTAACTCTGTTGTTTCGTCATAAATTCTTTTAAACGGAAATTAATGATTTTAGCGCATTTTTTACCGAAAGTTACGGACTTCACGCGCATAAAAGATTCTGTAGCAATTTTTACAGGGAAATCCTAAAGATAAAAAACGAATTGCAAGATGTCTGTACTTCATAACATGTTTTTAAAATAAAGCCCTTGCTCTTCCTAATTGCTTAGGTTTAATTATTATACTGGCCAAATCTCTAAGTACTCTTAATCTAAGAATTAAATGCGAGTAAAAATAGTTTGCGTAAGATATATACTCCTCTTTATTTAAAAATTCTGGGTCAGGTCATTATGCTAAGTATACAAAAAAAAAAAAATAAATAACAAGTATATTTTGAAACCTCTAGTAACATCGTTAACATTGCTTTTCAACCATTAAATACCTGTGGCCAACCTACAAAAGCCAAATTTGTGTTAATTACATCAATATCGAAATAACTTACGAAAACTTTTAGAAAATCGTAAATCTGAATTGAAATTTGTGAAGTACCGAAAATTTTTTTCTAAAATCTTATAACTTTGCAGGTCTAAGTATATAAATTTTGTTTTAAACTTGATTTATTTAAAATGTTGTTTAAATGCTGTTAAAATGAAGTTTGTATTTACATCCGTTATTATTAATTACTAACGAAAAACCATAACACACATCCTTAAATTAAAGTGTAAAAGTAACGTAACAGTGACGTTTTTAGACAACCCTCTAAATGAGTTGTTATAGAGTTAGAGTGGTTTTCAAGATTCTTAAAAATCTTTTATTATGCTTGTTTTTTGTTTTGATAAAAATTACACAAAAACAATGTGTCAATATAACTTTATCTACAAGTTTTTCTCTTATATTTCATGTTATCTTGTTATCAATTTACATCTGAACACGGCCTAACGATTTTGATTATATTAAAAATTTGCAATGCTTGGATTAAATCGCCTTTTTTCCTCCTTCAAAGGTAGTTTTTTTTAACCTGTTTAACTAAGCTCCGTATTCTTTCAAATAATCTTGTATGACCTTAAGGACTCCAAACTGAGAAACAACAACATT
This sequence comes from Hydra viridissima, assembly GCF_058129835.1. Lineage (NCBI taxonomy): Eukaryota > Metazoa > Cnidaria > Hydrozoa > Anthoathecata > Hydridae > Hydra > Hydra viridissima. The sequence goes on from NW_028324302.1 coordinate 6,694,084, forward strand.
TATTTAAAATCCGTTGGATGCAGGACTAAGCAGGAATAGAAAGCAGGACTAAGCAGGAATAGAAAGAAACTTTTATATTAAGATATATTTACATATATATAAGATATATATATCTTAAAGTATATACCAAATTTTATGTGTAAGCAAATATATAAACTTGAGTGTTTATAGTTTTATACAAAGAACATTTCAAAATTCAAATTGCTACAAAATAAGATGATTCATGAAGTATATTATATAGTAAGAAGGCTAGTTACGTTTAAAGTCTTTTTCTTATTATTTTAAAGTTAAATAAATTATTTTTCCAAATGTATACTGAAAATGTCTAAGATTAATGTAACTACGAAAACTTTTTTTCGTAAATACGTTCAAAAGTGCTTTTTAATTAGGCGTAAGACACTTATAAGATAGACTCCTGATCTATTAACAATAGAAATAGTCAAAGGATATCATAAATTGCGTTTAAATATTCAGACATTTACAAAATACGGGATATTCCGAAGCTCATAAAACCTTGTAACCTTGACTTCTCTCATAAACAAACTTCTGAAAGGTTTTTTTTAAAAAAAACACATCAGTATTTCGATCAGGAAGGGAACTCACCAAAAATTAAAACGCCCAAATTTTGTATAGTTCTAGTGTTAGTAAAGTATTTCGAAAATTTCGCATAAATCTTGCGTCTGTTTTATTTTTCGAAATTTGAAATTGTAAATTTTTAACTCTTACGCCCAAAATTTTAAGTTTTTCTAAATATTTTGTGTAAGTTCAGCCTTAAAAAAGGGATAATAGATCTCACTCTTCATTCTCTTAAATTGGAGAAACTCAGGTTACCTCATCCAGGTTGCCGTAGTAAAATTTATTTGTTTATGCTTAACTTTCAAAAAATTGCGTCGGTTTGTTTATTCACAACAAACTAAAACGAACGAAATAAAATGCAAATAGAATTATTTTAACAACGCAAAGATTTTTTATTGCGCTAGAAATACACCAAGCAAAGAGTGTAAAGTATAAATAATAGTATAAACACTGACGCTTTTGATCTTTTGGGAGTGTTAATCTGAAAAACACCGGTTTATTTTAATTCGGAATTTTGGAGAAATACCAACTCGAAGCTTGTTTTAGTGTAGTTAATTAAACTTTTGATCTGATACATTTTATTTCCGTTCTTCACGTTGTTATTTTACTTCGCTAATGATCGGAAAGCAGCATGAAGTAATGATTTTTTGACATAATACGTGCTTAGTATCCTCATTCCTAGCTTTTCTTTGCCAAGAGAGGCTTACAAAAGGGGTTACAGAAATTATACGATAATTTTTCTGTTCACTCAAAAGCGTCAGGAAATAAAAAACCCTCTTGTGCTATTTATTATGCTGCTTAAATGATCTTTAAGCCATTGATCTTATTCGTCATTCAGTTTATTAAACTCAATATAAAACACTGAGAAGTGTTTTTGGTTAGGAATTACCATTTTAACCTTGGCATCTATTTTTGTAATAGTCAAGGAGATTCAATGCATTTTCGAAAAGTTATCTAAGTTGTTTATTAAGAAGATTTTGAAGAATGAGAATGGTTTGAGATAATCTGAAGATAATTTAGCATGTTTAAAATCACTAATAATCACTTTCTTCATGCAAATTTTTAAAACCAATAGAAGATTTAAAACATAAATGTATTTGTTCTGTTTGTTTTAGGCATTTACGACCAAAAAATGTCAGAAAACCTTAGTGACTCTGCAATTCGTATACTGAAATTAACAGCGCCAACTCTTTCAACTGAGGGAACCAAAGTGACAACAAGGATGTATGAAATTATGTTTACCAAATACCCAGTTGTTAAAAATCTCTTTAATGCCTCTCACTTTCATAAAGCTGGGAAAAGCAACACCGTTGCTCCTCAGGTAAGTTTTTTAATTTTATTTTTTTTTTTCACGTAAATATATCTAAGTTTAACTTGAGGAAAAGACTTTGAATTAATATTACTCGAAAATCAAATAAAATACGCACATCAAACTCCTGGTGACGTCATCTAAACCGTTTATGATCCAACTGGATACTTTAATATTGAAAAAGATAATATTTACTCTATTATCAATCCCTATGTCAAAACAATAATTATAATCCTCACAAGGTATTTTTTGATTGTTTTTGAATACCTGTCTGCTTTAATTTGCATTAATGATTTTTTGTAGGTGTGCTTTCTTACTCCTATAAAAACTCTTATAAAAAATTTCGCTTACACATGGTGTTTATCTAGTAAACTAGCATGCGCCTTATAAATTTCTACACAAAAAATTTAGATGAAACGAGTGAAATTAGAAGATTTTTAAACTGCTAAAAATGTAGCATCAAAAAAAAGATGACGAAAGTCGCTCTCGAACTCGTTAACAAACCTCTATTTTTAGCTTTTACCTTAACAATAATGATGTCACTTTTTCATATATATTTTAGGCACAAGCATTGGCTAATGCCGTATTTGGGTATGCTGCCAACGCTGACAATCTAAGTGCGCTTCAAGAGGCGTTGCAACTTATAGCTCATAAACATGTCAGTTTTAATATACTGCCTGAACACTACCCAATCGTTGGAGACTGTCTGCTTCAAGCGATCAAAGACGTTCTTAAAGATGCAGCAACCGAAGAAGTCATGGAGGGTTGGAAAGAAGGTTACAACTTTTTGGCTAATTTGTTTATTGGTATGGAAAATAACATCAAAAAAGAAAACGAAAGCAAAGGTGTGAGTTTTTACGTATTTTTAGATTTAGGTGCTTTTGCTTTTCTTTAAATAAAATCGACTAAATGTACTTTTTATAAGCAAAACTCGTTTCATAATCAAAATATTCATTAAACTCTCAACATCTTTCGTAAGCAAAAAAAGCTTGTACTTAAATTGCTTTTATTCTCTTGCAATCTTTTATTCTCCTTTATTTGTACTTTACAAGTTTTGAAAAACTTGTAATATAAAATTTTTTTTTTATAAGTTTAGTAAATTATAAGTTAAAAGATTTAAATGCTGCATGATCTGTTTCAGAAACTAATGTTTAATGTTCTGTCTAATGTAAACCCATTTCAAAGTAAAAACTTAACCTTACGAGCAATAATGAATGCTTTTTTCTTTTGCATACTTTGAAGTAACCATAAGTAATTTAAACAGTAAATTTGCGAACATACATTTAACAAATGAACGTTTTTCAGGTGGCTGGGTTGGCTTCAAACCGTTACTTGTGTCGGAAAAGATCAAAGAGACTGAAGAAATCACTTCATTTATACTAAAAGATCCCTCTGGAAAAGATCTTCCTGAGTTCTTACCTGGACAGTATATCTCCTTTAGGCAAGAACTGTTTGTATAACTTTTGTATTGTTTCTATATTTGTTGGTCTTTTATTTTACAGTTTGAAATCATTCTTGCAACATTTGAGCCGACATGAACGCACAATGTTTCTTAAAATAAACTTGAATAATCGACTTTTTGAAAGGAAAAAATATCCTAACAAACACCTTTTTTTTTTAAACTCAGAATTCCTGTGGGAAAAATTGAAAAGTTTGATCATGACATTGTTCGCAACTACAGCTTGTCAAGCATGCCCAACCACGGATTCTACAGAGTTTCCATTAAAAAGGAGCTCTCGCATAACGTCAGCTCGCCTGATGGTGTTGCGTCCGTCTACTTTCATGATAATGTCAATGTTGGTGACGAAGTTCTGGTAAAAGTCTTTTTTCATATCTTACTCTTAGTTCTATCAACGCTCTGTTGTTAATCAAAGTCAAGAGGACCGTGGTGTATTCTGTAAGATCCTGTACCTCTACGATAGAAACTTTACGTGCTGGTATTCTAAGTATACGCGAGAATACACGCGTTGTCTTACAACAACACCGAGATGTTTGTTTTGATTTGTCATTTATTTGCTGTTGTTTAGGTCGGAAATCCGTGTGGAACATTCGTTTTGAAAGCAGTCGGACCTCGACCGCTGGTTCTCATTTCTGCTGGAGTGGGGTTAACTCCGATCATAAGCATGATGGAGTATTTACTTTCCAATCAAAACGACAGCAAACCAATAGTTTACATTCATTGCGCAAAGAGTGAAGCTCATTTTGCTATGAGACTTCATGTCGAAGAGCTATGCAAAAACAAAAGGCTGACCTCTCACGTGTTTTATTCAAGTTGTGGAGCGGGGGCGTCGGGATCTAAAATAGTAGTGAGTAAACTTGTTGATTAACAATCGGTCATTTAGTCAGTATTTTTGTTTTAAACGTTTTCCTAATTGGTTTATGTTTTTCAATGGATTTAGCTTTTCTCTTTTAGACTCACAATAGCCATTTGACGAAAGAAGCTTTGGAATCAATCATACCACTGCCATCTAATGAAAACGAGTTTTATTTCTGCGGCCCCCCACGTTTCCTTCACTCTGTTAAGGGTATTCTTTCAGAAATGGAAGTTCCGGCTGAACAAATAAACTATGAATATTTCGGACCAACACAAGAATAATTAAAGAACTTCGATTATTATTACTGTATCTATTTTAGATCCATATTTAAATGCATATTTTTTCAAAGTTCAAACTGAAGTTGTAAATCATTTTGTTGTTCTTAAATCTTTTTTTTTTTCTTTTATTTCCCATCTGCTAATTAACATTGTGTCATCTGTAAGTTTTAAATTACTAAAGAAACTCAGATAGTCTTAAACTATGAGTTCAGGTATTAAAAAAAGGAATGTAAATAGGCTCTGGTTTATCATTATTATTATTATTTTTATCATAATAATAATAAAAACAATAATAGTAGTAATAATCATAACAATCATAATAATTATTGTTACAATAAAGTTAATACTAATACTAATAATAATAATAATTACAATAGTTATGATAATAGTAGTAATATTAACAATGATAAAAGTAATAATAGTGTTAATAACAGTAGAAGTGATAATAATAACAATGGCAATAATAATAGTACTAATGATAATAATAACAATGGCAATAATAATAGTACTAATGATAATAATAACAATAATAATGATTATAGTAATAATACTAATCATGATGATTACGGTAATAAAAATAACAATTACAATAGCAGCAACAATAACAACGGAAACAACAGTAGCAATAATATTAATAACAAATACAGGTGCCTTAAAACTCAGTGAATATAAGGAAAAAATGAACTTAAGAAGCACTCTTCACTGAAAGTCTTAAAATCACGGTTGTTATGGCAGTTTGTAGAAATTAGTTCCTTAGCGTTTGGATGACTTGCGAGACCATTTATTTTACACTATTATACACTGTAGTAATTTTATCATTTTCAATTTACATTTCTGTTAATGAGATATATATTGAATATACTTCTTTAACTCTGTTAGTGAAAAAGTCTTTACAACTGAAAAAAGTTCAATTTTTGAATAAATAAAGGAAATCAATTTTTAGTTAATTATTCAAGTCGCTAGTTAAAAAATAAGAAACATTCCACTGTTTTAAAAGATAATTTAGTTAAAAATGAAAGCATGGCTCATGAATTAATTATAGAAAATAGTGTCCCCACACTTCCTTTTCTCTGATTTTTAGGGGATAAAATAACAGTTTTAAATCTTTTTTCTTAAAGCGTAATTTCCTTCCTTAAATACTTTACAGGCGACACTTCAATGAAATTTGATGTCACATTTCTTCCTATTAATTCTGGAAGATCATCTTGGAACTACTGCCATAATACTAAAATCATTACTATACTTTTCAAATAAAACACCAAGATCTTGTTTAAGAAATATCATTTCAATAAATTTACTAAAAGTTTGCCACACAAGTTGTTATTTGGAATATAAATATTCCAGTAACACTTTGATTGCAACAAACCTTGTTTAGTGGTATCAGATTTCGATTTTAAAATTCAACAACTTTAGAAATACGACAAATAACAAAATTTTTTAATTAAGTTCTCTAAGTGGAGGGCATGATCCGCATGCTCTTTGCAAAGGAATGTAAAACTGTGAAATGAATCCTAAACCTTTACCTAAAAATATTAATTTGCTTTATAAAAGTAGATTCCATTTTACAAACATGGGACTGTTTTAAGAATTTGGTGTAAACAACTTGAATAAATACTTAAAAAACAATATAAAAAAGTACTTGAAAAAATATTTTATAGCATTTTTAAATTGCTTGTTGAATTTTAAAACTTTTTAAAAATCTTTGGTTTTTCAACTAAAACTGAATGAAACTAAATCATCATTTAGAGATGTTATTTTGACTTTACTATTAGCTTTCTATGCAGAAGATCAACATTTTGGTGCTTTTCTCATGGGAATTATTAAAAAATTAGAATTATTCGCACGCTATTTTTCCTCCAATCTTAATTAAATAGTATTTAACAGCATTTACAGTATTAAATAGTAATTATATACATAGGAGAATGTTTATATTCAGTTCAATTAAAGTGTTTACTTCAAAGGCCAACCATTATTGTGCGCCTAATAGGATTTAGTATCATGATCTTGACAACTGTATAAATGGATTGTATAGATGAACTGCATAAATGGATTGTATAGAAATCTCTTTGTTTTATGAAAACCCAGCTGGCACACGACATTATTTCAATGTTAATATATGGTATATTTTAGGGTTTTGACGTTGTTTCAATCCCATTATGTCTGCTGGGAATGTTTAGATAAGACGTTCTAGTTTCAACATGAAAATTTCGAGTTTTTAACATAAATTTTTATGCTTATTAGATATAAAACTTTCTAAAACAAATTAGTTCCAAAATGATTTAGACAACTGTAACAAGTGCGTTACATTCATAACCAATGAAATTTCATCCAAAAAAAACGTAGGCTTTTCAATGTTGAATTTTTCAAGAAAGTGTCGGTTTTTTATGTTTATCATGTATTGAATTATCTCAAACAAGTTACCTCTCAAAGGTGTTTTCATCCAATAACACCTAAAAATTACTGTCGCTCTCAAATAATTTACACATAACAATAACTCGGAAAACATTCCATGACTTTAACATCATATGACGAAACTGAAGTCTGAATGTCATTTGTATAGAAAATAAGATTTTGTGAGCCATTTATATAGAAAATAAGACTTCAAAAAACAAATTTATTGTATTTAAAAGCCTTTTATTTTTGAAAATTTATTTAACTTTATTTAAATTAAATTAAATTATTGCGATAAATGTTCCTCTAATTTTACTCGTTTTAGATAAAATCAATTATGTACTAAAGTTAATCATTGATTTTATCTCCACATGATTGATTTTATCTCCACATGATTGATTTTATCTCTTTATTATTTCTTATGTAAATGTTTTATGTAAATAATGATATAGAAAAAAAGGTTTTTTCCTCATATTGCGCTTTTACACTCTCTCCGACGTACTTACTTTTTGTTCTCCCTTCTCTCTCTCTACTGCCGCAGATCACTGATTTTATATAAAACTCAGTTCAATAGATACTTGACATTACTCACAACTGTTTTAGTGATTTTCCAGTTACTGAAATTTAAGATTATACTGGTATATGATTTGTCTAAACTATACACAAAGAGTTCAGTTGAAGACTACACGGAAAAACCAAAGATATCCAAATTCATAAATTTTTGCATTTGCTTCTTTTTCATCAAGTACTGGTGCTTACTTATTACTTCTGACAATATCCAACTAAATTAAAATTAGTGTGTCAACACAATCAACAAGGCTGTTTACTATTAATATATTTAGCACCAAGTTCAGCTACAAATATATCTGAATGAGAAGATTTATTTTCATATCGACGTGATTGCTATCTTTGCTCAGTCTCTTTATATTTTAAAGTTAAAGATTCCTCTAGTTGAGATTTATATAGTGATCCAGTAATAATTTACGCTTCTTTATTTACCATTTGTTCACGGTGTATTCTTAATCTCAAGTCCAGCCAGAGTTACAAATGTCACTCCGGGTAAAATTTCTCTAGCAGTAGCGAATTAAATGATTTCTGTAGTATACATGATGAATTAGATGTCAATAATGCTGAATTAAAGAAATTAAACGAAACTCAAGATTTCGTTATTTTAACACCTAACTTGTAAAAAATAAAGTTTAACTTAGGAACACACTTTTTGGGAAACTTTTATTATGCTAGTAAAATATATTAGACAAGTTTATTCAAGTAATTTGCTAGATAGGTAAAATTATACACTGATTATTTATATAAAATAATATTTAATAATTGTCGTTTACCATGATATAAAATAAATAACCTTACTGAAATTCGATTAAGTTCTTTTGCAGAAGTTGAAGGTCTGTTGGATGCAGCATTTATCACAGTCTTCAATGTTTAATTTAGAAGTTGTTGAGATGAAGAGGAGGTGATCAATCTTATTCAGTAAACATATTTCTTTCACATGGTTATATTCCGCTTTTTTTTTAAACACCAAATAAGTCTTCAACCTCTAGTTCAGTTACAGGATGACTTAGATGATGACAAAGTCAAGGACCAAATTCTTGACCATAGAAAACATTAAGACTTGTAAAGAACAAACATCAAGTGGTTGAAGTTTGTGCGTTCATTGGAATAGCAGCGATAAGATAATCACATTTGCGTGGCCTTTTTAACAACATAAAAATTTCTTGTATGACTTTAGTGTTTATCCAAAATAAGAAGCCATGGCTGGTATCTTGCCTGTGGCTGCTCAGCATGTAGGAAATGATCAAACCGTTTTTCAAATATCTCAGTTGTTATTAAGTCATTTTTGCTACCACAACCTACGGGTGCATTATCCTGAAATTCAGGTCTAAATCGAATATGCGTATAAATCAAAACTGGTAGAACTTAAATCAACTAGTTGACTGACAAGACATTAATATAAATGCTTTTCTTTTTTCAGCGCTTTTTAAACCGCCAACATTGTTTATCTTTAATTGCAACATCTTTTCCTGGCTTGTTACATACAGACAAATTTGAGTCATCTACATTGCATAAGCTTGATGAAGAAACAACTTGTATGTCATTTGTATTAAGTATTATTTTTCCAGTCTGTGTTAAAAATATTTAAGTTTTGCTTTATTAAAATAAATGACACGCCACAATTAAGTTGATGAGCACTTTTACAACCAGCAAATTATCTTGTTTTATTATTTCATTCTTAATTCTCAGATCATTTTTTTCCAGCTGATTTAGTTGCATTAAACTGCATTAAAATCGCTAGTTTTAGTGAATCATTTAACCAATCACCATATTTTCCACGTTTTGATAAAATTTATTTTATAATGCTATAATATGAAAAGATTAATTATAATCAAGCATAAACAATGTAATGGTAAAGGTTAATTTTAGCATCGTAAATTTCGGGAAAAAAAAGTTACACCGCAATTACAACTGTACTACAAATGTCATTTTAATTTGAAGACATTAATTTCTAGGGGAAAACGTATGAGCAAAATATTGTATTTCAGATAATAAAGAAATTAAACAAAGCAATTAGCTAAATCAAAAGCTATTCTCTCAAATTATTAGTTGTTAAATGATTATTTTATTTACTTTAAACTTTTTTTTTTTAATACTAAACATGAAAATGATATTAAGTAAATTATCTTAAATACATATATTACAATAGACAAAGAACTGTTAAAATAGTTAACCGGAGTTTTCAATTGTAAATGAATCCATTTTTATTTGCATTATTCTAGTTTATTTTTAGTATATATATATATATATATATATATATATATATATATATATATATATATATATATATATATACTAAAAAGTATATATATATACTAAAAAGTATATATATATATATATATATACTAAAAATAAACTAGAATAATGCAAATAAAAAATGGATTCATTTACAATTGAAAACTCCGGTTAACTATTTTAACAGTTCTTTGTCTACTGCGTTTCAAAAAAGCTGTGTAATGAATAAGATTTTTTGAGATGATTCATAAGTGCATCTTATTGTGACAAGTTGTTTTGAAAAAAGAGAAATCAAGCTTAAAAGTTAAAAATTTGTAAAAGCTTGAAAAAGATAAATTTAATTCTTTTAACAAGCAGAAGGCCAATATCATATGTAATTTCTTAAGTTGCTAATTCAAGCTGCTTCTCGTAATATTGGGGACTGGGTTCGTACCCAAACCGATGTGATATATCGCGGGAGCTTTTTTTAATGCTAAAATATCTTAATGAGGAGCAAATTTTTTATTCATAATATTTCTTTAAAAGTTCACCGCTCTTATGTACAAAGTTTATTTTAACAGAATACTGGCAGTACGCCGTTCTGGAAATAATTTATTTAAAAAAAAAATGTCAACCAGAAACGGTTTGCTTTTTCGAAATATGTCAAATAAGAATGGTTTACCAAAAATTTCGATGATCGGAGCCTGGGAACTGTATTAGCTAGAAAGATCGGTCTTTCCTGTCCAAATGAGAGTGAAATAAAAAAAATTGAACTTTTTTTGAAGCATCTTAAACTTTGATCAAAATCCATAGACAAAATTTAAACATTGTCAAAGGTTTCTTATCGCTTAAAAATAGCGCCACCGTGTAGTTTGGAGAGGATGCCAACTTAACATTATCATAACTTTTGGACGTTTAATAATTTTTTCACTAAATCAGCATTTTACAGATGAGTTTTTATAAAGTTTATAAAACTATAGTTTTTCTCAATTTTAATCCCCCCGTCCTCCCCCCTTCTCCCCCTTCCTCCCCCACACACATTTAAACCTTGGGGGCCAAATTTTAGGGTAAATGTTAAATAAAACGTTAGTTATGGTAAATAACGTTTAAGTTGCAGGTTTAAAATGTAGCGTAGAAAGAAAATTTATCAACACCAAATTACGTAAGTTTTTTTTTTATCTACTACAGTAGTTAAAAAACAACACATATCGTTTTGTATTGCTCAGATCATTGAACAGGATAGAAAAGTTCTTTTTTAAATCATTTGATCTCAGCAATCGACATTTTTCTTATGGCACCTGTGCTAAATGTAGAAAAGCTTTAGAAAGACTGGGAAAGGAGATCAAAGAAATATTCTAAGTAAAACGTCAAAGTTAGTAGATTTTTATTGAACTAAGATTACCCACTCTCTGAAAAAGGGTAGGGCGAACCTTTTACTGCTGATTTAATATTTCAAACTTAAAATATCTAAAAATAAAAAAAATTTTCGGAGGAAGGAGGTAAAATTTAGGTTACATCCAAATTAATGTTGAAAATGATTCTAGCCAGTTAATTTACTGAAAAGTTATTAAAAGACATGTCGAGAGTAATAAAGGAAATTTAACGTCGCAGGTGGATTTTTAAATTTAGTCAAGTTTAGGTTTTCAAGGGTCAAATCTGCATGGTGGTCAATCTAAAGCTTCATGGTGGTAATTTAAAGGTGGAGAATGTTCAAAACTCCTGAAAAATATTCATCTGTTATAAGATTTATTTGAAACCATCGAAATTGGAAAAAGATGCACATATCAGTTCCCTTTATTGTTTAAAATCTGTTAATGTTGCATGTCTTGGGTTTAGATTATTATCTGGATATGAATCACCCATTAACGAGTACAAAGTAAAGATCAAACAATCGAGAGCGATGAGTTTCGAATTCGAAGACGAAGCTTCGACGTCGCTTAAGGTTGTGTATGAAAAGTGTTTCATAATTGTTAAAAGTTGTATAAAATTTAATTTGAAGGTTTTCAAAATCTTTTTTAATTCCAATAAAATATATTTTCGGGGTTTTCAAAATCGTAAAAAGTTGTATAAATTCGAAAGTGACGTATTTCAAAATTGTTTCAAGTTTCTAACGACTTTTAAAGTCGCTTCCCAAAATATAACTGTTTTTGAAATCGTTTGTGCAAACCAAGCGAATGCGTACGAAAAGTAAACAAACGAACGTCGCGTGACTACGTTCAGGTTTTTGGCTCAATGACTTCAAGTTCAAGTTCATTGAACTCAATTTCAGGTTCTTAGACTTCTGGATTTAAAGTGAAGTTAAGTGATAACTAGTGGGGTATAAACTAGTAATATCTTCCCTTCTAAGTTCTAATTTTTAAATGATAAAAAGTTGCAGCACACACAACAGTAACATTACAGAAATACAGAATACACAAAAGATGAGCTAAGATCCTTGCATTTATTAAATTATTCCAACGTTCATTTTATATTCTGCCTCTTCAACTCTTTCCTCCTTGGCAGCTTCTGCCTCTTCTCGTGTCTTTTGACTCTGACACATTTCGATGAACTCATCCTTGTGATTGACCGCATGTGACTTAGGGTTGATGTTGATCCAGAAGTCATCTTTAGGTCCCTTGTACTCCTTCAGGAAGTACTGCCAAACCAGCAAGCGATGGCTCTAGGGCATATTTATTCAATATTTTACAAGTTGAAATAAAGCTAAATAATATACACAGAGTCATATTTTTTCAAAACTTAATTAAAACAGTTTTACTTTAAAATTAAAAAAATATATCACAATAAGTATGTGTATCTTTTGGAAACTGAATATATCACAATATATGTGCATCTTTTGGAAACTTTTTATTTCAAATCTAAATAAGTATATATGTATATATAAAAATAACGGTCAGGATTCGTCACTCTTGACACTGATGATCAATGTTTTTAGTTTTAAGTAAATCAAAACAATTTTTTTATTCTAATTTAGGTACAAACTACAATTGCTGTACCAAGCCATGAAAGCTCGTCTTTTTGAAATCTTGGATTAAGAACTTCCCAACTGCAAGCTGGTGGCTCTAATGTTGGATCATTGGACCTTTCGCTCTAATGATGCCTATCAAGCGACAACCTTGCACTACATCAATGATAAGTTCAAGTTAAGAAGGTGGGTTCTGGGTGTTAGTCCCTTTTCGATACGCCACACTGGCAAAAATACCTCGAGAAAAAATATCTTGCAGAATACCTCGATAAACTAATCGAGTGCAACGAAGCCTTAAACTCAGTCAAGCGTTGAGTTGCTGTAGTTGACCAGGCATACAACATGAAAACTGCACTCTCCCTTTCCCTACAAGTGGAATCACTAAACGAAGGTTCAATTCAATATGCAGATCACAAATTGAACACGATTCTCAGCAACTCCATTAAGAAAGGCTGGTGTCTTGAAGTCTGCTATTGATACCGGGACGAAAGTGACAACCAGGATACATCACTCTCCTCTTGCACAGCTGTAGCTTCTTGCAGAGTGTGAAGCTATCCATTTTGAGTTAGTTAAGGCTTAGAAAATGATTTAAAGTAGTTATGAAACAAATTGAAATAGTTTAATTATTTTAACAAAAAAATAACAATACGGAACTGATTGAAATAAGTACTTTTCTTTAAGGCAAATACATGGTTATCCCTGCCCCGGTTGCTACCCGTTGGAACAGTCATCAGATGATGATCTCTGGGCTTACACAGCTGCGGGAACCACTTGAGCAGTTAAAACAAAACACTCCTGGATGGGAGAATGTGCAAACTGCTGATGAGTTCAACCTTCTGAAAAAAGTACTCATGGTCCTGTCATGTTTCAGGGAGACAATCTTCCAGAAACGATATGAGGACGTAGAATCGGTCATCAGCAATGAAAGGGATGCACTGGTGAAGAAGATTATTGAAGAACACACTTCAACAAAAGCTTACCATGATCGCCTTGACAACAAAAACAACGGTGCTAATGCTGACCTACAAAGCCAAGAAAAGGACATTGATGAAATCTTAAGAATGTATTTGGATGAAATGGTTTTCCCAATTGGACCTGAAAATGAGGATCAACACCCTCCATTGGAAAGAGAATTCAAAAGATACTTTGCCTTCTCAAAAGTTGACCTAGGCGTAAGCTTAATTTGAAAAGAAAAAGATTTTAACTGATAATTTGTTATTAGAAGTACATAAGATTTCTTCAGTAAATGTTGCTGATAGTTTACTCGCTCGAGCATAAAAATAAGTTATTAACGGAAACTTGTGGATAACATGTGGTTGTGCTCGTTTTTAAAATTTATTTTTAAAGTTGTGCAAAATTTTTTCTTAACGTTGACCCTCTGGACTGGTGGAGATCTATTAAGAAGCATCTACCGTTTCTTGCTAGTCTGGCACATGCATTCTTTTGTACTTTGCCCACATCATTAAGCTCAGAGAGGGCCTTTTCACAAGCTGAGTTCTTGGATTTAGAGGAAGAGACAGATGATGAAGAATAGTTTTTTAGTTTAAAATTATAAAAATTTTAATGACAGTTTCAATAAAAGTGAAAATGTGCTATGTATGTGTATAACATTCTTTAATAGTACGTTAGTAACGAATGAGTTTCTAAAAAAAATTTGAAAGTAGTTATCGTAAAAATCGTCAGTTTCGAAATTTTATGATAATTTAACGGAAAAGGATCGTAACAATTAATCGATGGTTTTCGTAATTAACGGAATTTTCATGCAAATTAATTTATTTACGTAAGTTATAACAAACTTTCGTACAAATTACTTGAAGTTGCGAATTAATTGAATCATTTACTCGTCGGAATTTCAATATTACAATTTGATTGATACCGTTAATCGTTGCGTTCGGTTAATATTACGAACGTACATAATTTTATTCTTTAATCGTTACGCTCGGAAAATTTTCGTAAGTCTTTCCTCTAATATGGAACCATAAAGCAAAATATACGGCTGGTAAGAAGTACGTCATGTCGCGCAACTCAAGAAAAAAAAAAAAAGTTACCTCACGTCCTTTATTCTTGTAATAAACGTTTTCCTAAAAAAATAAGTTTAAACGTGTCTCTAATTCTCAACAGATGGATTATTTATATTGCTCTTTTTCCTATAATAGATACTCGTATCTGTTTTTCTATGTACATATAAACAATATATATATATATATATATATATATATATATATATATATATATATATATATATATATATATATATATATATATATATATATATATTCTATAACTATATGGTTTCTGTATTTATAGAAATAAAACAGAACAACATGGTGAAGCTCTATGCAATTGAATTATTTTACAAATCAACAAAAGTCATACCATTAAAGAGTGCTCATGATTTGCAGTCTTTTAGTTTTTTTCAACGTTCAACGTAAGATTATGTACATGTTTAATTATTTTTTTTGTAACATCCCCATAATATTTATATTTAATTAGTTAATTTTGCATAATATTTAACATAGGACTTTTTTTATTTTTATTGTTTAACTTTTGCATGTTTGAGAACCTTAAATTTCTTTACTCTTTTGTAGTTCTAAACAAAACTATTTTTTGTTTAATTTAAATTTAACATAAATCAATTGAATTATTTAATATACTGTATATTTTCTGTATAAGTATTGGTTATTTCTGTTAAGTAAGCACTAAATAAGATGACCATTCAAAATCTTTGATTTTTTGTGTGTAAATTGTGTAGAATAAATGAGTTTTTTTCTTTAAATATCTTCTGCCCATTTTTTTAACAATCTTTAGATGTGTCAGTGGTCTGGCTTAAAAAGGTGTCAAGTTTCTTGAAAAAAGTACTGTATGTACTTTGTGTGTACGTGTGTGTGAGAGAGTGTGTGTTAATAAAAATTAAAATAACTGCTTATCCAAATTTTACTTTTCCCAATAACCATTTTTTATTCAATTTCTGTTCCTTATGTTTTTATTAACTGTTAAATTGTTTAAATGTTTAATTAAGAAAATGTAGCAGGAGAGTTCTATTTGTTTAGGGTTCGTGAGTTTATGGATTTTACTGGAAAAATTATTGTTGAAAGAACAGCTAAAGGTGTAAGAGCATCTGTAAAAGAGCAAGGTTAAAGTTTGTTTTGGATTTGTTGTTGTATTTATGAGTTTTTTTATATAAGATTCCTTTTCTTTACACTTTAATATGACTAATTTTAAATAATCTCATTATTTATAAAAGTTGACCATATATATATATATATATATATATATATATATATATATATATATATATATATATATATATATATATATATATTTAGACTACATGTGCCATGTTTATGTATCCAATGAAGGAATTAGTGGTGTTGCAATAGCTGATAAAGACTATCCACAGCGTGTGGCTTTTAATATGCTTAGTAAAGTAAGTTTTATATCTTTTAATTGTGCCTTATTCTAAAAGTAACAACATAACAGTACTTTAATCTTTTGATAAAAGATGTAGTTAAGCAATTACTAAAAGTGTTGTAAAAATAATTGAATATTTTTATTCAATTTAAATAAAGAAAAAAATGGTGCAATCTAAAGCTTGTACTTTCATTCACAAAGTATCAATAAAAAATGAACATAAACTTTTACTTTTAATTGGACTTGGCTGGTTCCACAATACAGTCAGAATGAAACTTTTCATTTGATTTTCAATGGACAAAGGTTGTTTTATCCATCATTAGTTAAAAGATCGACTCATCCAAAAAGCAAACCCAGAACAGTGCTTATTTTAGTGACAAGCACATGTTGTTAAATAGATTATGAACAAGAGTGTGAGTAATGATATTTTCAAAAAATACCTTTTCCTTATCCTCAACAGACCAATAATGGTGATTTCAAATCTACTCTTGTCTTTTTTTCTTCATGGAAGGGGTTAGTTTTGGTTTCTTAGCTGGGGATGACACATTAATCACTCTTTTTTTAGTCTTCTTTGAATGGTCTAGTTTGACAAAACTGAAAATTTAAGTTTTAAGTTTTGTAAAATGGGTACAGTTAGGTATCTTTAAATAAAATTTTTTTAAAGTGCATAAAATTTTTTGTTTAAAGATAAACACTTACTAATTAACTATTAATGAACTTAATGAAATGAAACACTTAAGTTCTGAATTACATAAAAGTACATAAAAATTTTAATCAAACTAACAAATAGAATTAACCCTGAATTATCCCAGACACACCAGAAAACTTTGTTTATGACAAACAATTGCTGACAGTCAGAGTTGTGAATTAACAAAATTTTAATTTAACTTTACTACAAATAGAGAGAAGTTGACATGTAACAAAAAAACATTAAAACATTTGTTTTTGCAATTTGCAAAAACATCAAATTTGTTTTATCACATGTGAATTTAAACCATCTAATTATAATAAATGTTTTTTAAAAAATGTGCAGTCCAAATGGCCAACCACTGTAGTATAAAATATTGGTTGATCTAACTTCTGAATAAACTTCTCCAAACTTCTCCAAACTTCTCCTTTAGGTTAATTCGGTACCAAAAACTTAAGTAACTTTTTAAAAACTGTATGTTCTGAACATATAAAACACTGAATACAAAAGCCAAGTTTTACTTATGGGGTTTAAGAGTTCTTTAAAGCCGGGAAAACTTAAATGTTAGAAAAAAAAAAAGCTTAGAAGATTTTACTAAATGAAAAGTTTTAAAAAAGTGTTGTTTATGAGCTTTGAAAGGCCTATCTTTAATGATGCATGAGAACATAAACTAATTGTGGAAGCTTTACCCACAGTATATATTTTCTAGTTTACATGTTATTTATTCAATAGAATTGTTGCTGTTTTTTGAGCAATATACACACATCCATTACAAGTTATTATAAACATAATTTTTTCACCTACTAAACAATTAAATCTATATTTGGTATTCCATTTTATGATATATTTAAAATGTTTATGCAAAATAAAAAAATTAATTTTAGAAAGTGGTATTTTCAATTTTTTTTTTTTTTTTTTTTTTACAGATTATGGATGAATTTACAAAGACTGTTCCTTCTTCAAAATATACAACAGATGATCCTAGGTCTCTTTAAATTAATTTGTTAAAAAACACTTTTGTCAATCTATATAATGTGCTATTTTAACATTATTTCTCGACTAATTCTAAAATATTAAATTGATTTTTTCTTTAGCACTTATAATTTTGACCTATGTGAAACTTACCTTCAAAAATATCAGGTAAAATTCATTTTAATCTTTAAGAGCAGTTAGAGGTCTCATAATAATTAGAGGTCATAATCTCATAGCAATATACTTTTTATTATCCCTAGAATCCCACTGAGGCTGATCCGATGATGAAAGTCCAAGCAGAGTTAGATGAAACAAAAATCATTGTGGTACGTAATAGCTTAGAAATTTTCTAATAGTTCTTAAAGACAGCTTATGGAAAATTATTTCAAACTTTACAGTCTCTTCTTTGTTCAAAAAAACGTCTAATTTTTGTTCTTTGTTCAAAAGAACGTCTAATTTTTGTTAAGTTTATTGCTTAGTGTCGCTGCTAAATTTTTGCATCTAAAGTTATTAGTTTAAAAAATCTAAAATCGTCAGTTTAAAGCATTTTAAAATGTTTTAGTATAACACGATAGAGCAAGTTCTTCAACGTGGAGAAAAACTTGACGATTTAGTTGCAAAATCTGAGGGGTTAAGTACAACATCGCAAGCTTTTTATAAAACGGTAAAATATCAGTTTTTAGTAACTTCATTTGCAAATGTGGTCTTTTCATCATATAACGGTTTTTGATATTTCGTGAAATTTTAGGCTAAAAAGACGAACTCTTGCTGCGGTTGGTAACATCTGAATGTGGCTCACCCAATATAATATTAGGTGTGAATATAAACGAAATGCTTAAAAGCTAAGATATTTATGTGAGTACATAATCAGTCAGCTTGATAGGAGTATATTTATACAACTGTATTAAGTAAGCTTATCGTTATTCAGATTTAAAAGCTGATCTTATCAATTTCCTTTGTAAAAAATCAAGACTTTTTAATTAAATCGTGAGTTATCATTTTACAAAGTACAGTTTGAAATTCTTTTATCTTTCTGTATTTTGATTGAGTCAACTATAGTTATATATTTTTGTAAATTGATAATTTAATATTTAGAATAATAGCTAAATAATACACAGTTTTTTTTTTTGGATCGCACACAAAATTACCCTTCATCCACCAAGTGTCAGGAAAAAAGAACACCTAACGAACGATAAGAAAAAACGGCTGTTTTTGTTTCTATTAGATTCCATTAGGTGAAAATGTTTAACAAAGTATTTAATATTTATATGAATTTATTTCTGGCTACATTATTTATGACCACTTTTAAACCAGGCTCAGCTCAAAGAGACTGAGTAAATTCGAAGAGACCACATATATTACTAATAATACGCGTATTAGGCTGTCTCTCTCTAAATTGATTTTTCAATGCCTAAATTGGTTTTTCAACCGGCCTCTTCTAACAAGCATCTGTTCAGAATTGTAAAATGTTGAATGCTGTTCGAGAAAACTGAATGGCAGAAACAAGCAAATCCATAAATTAGCCTAAAAGAGAATGTTTTCTTAAAATTGCCAAAAACTTAACTTTGGTGGCTTGCTTTCTTTGACATGGCAAGGGCAGCATGAGATCTATATTACTGTTAACTGCTTCTTTTTAGAAGCTTTTTTTTTTTCTTCGTACACGTTACTTACCATCCTCCTGTGTCAAATCTTTAACAGAAATATCTTCTTCCACAAACAGGTTTTCAAAAGATCCAGATATTGAACATCTATTTTAAAGAGACCAAATTTTACTTAAGTTTCTGAATATTCCACTTGTTCTGAATCTGTATCAAATTTGTGTTCTCTAAAAATGGGGACTAAGACGAGAATTAGTAATAAATCTGGTTTTTATCTCAGATCATGTTCCAAGCTTACGCTGCAAAAAGTTGGAACATGTTTTAAATTTTAGCTTAAAAAATAGGTTTAGGGGGAAATTTGTGTATTAAAAAAATATAATATTTTGATAATAAACAAAAACTTATGAAAAGAATATTGAATCTTCGCAATTTCTGTTTGGTTAAATTTAGATCTTCTGTTTATATCATTTAACTTCTTATAAAACTCTTACAAAGCCGTCGTTTTCTCACTGTTTTTTTTCTTTATTGATCACGGAACCGTAGTCGGACTAGAGTACCGTACTCTAGAAAGCTATGTGGGTCATTCCATGCCAAGTGGTGCAAAGGTCCCTTATGGACCATCTCAGATTTTATTGAAATTTTTTGATTTTGTACATATATGTGTTAAAAGCATGTTTTGAAAACTTTAGATCAATATCTAATATGGTTCTTGAGAAAACGCTATTTAAGTAGTGGGCTATTTTGCATAAAATTTCACTCTACAAGAAAAAAGGGTTTTTTCATCATTTTTAACAGCCAATAACTTTTGAACAAGTTAGTTTTATACTTCAATTATTATAAGATAGCAAGTGTGCTGTGGATACTTTGAAAAAAGAAAAAAATATTATTTCTGGCATCTTAACTTTTTCCATAACGGCGGGCTAAAGTTGATTTTTTTGTTTTAAGAATAAGTTTTTTTGTGATTTTAAAGACCTTAATCTTAAAAACTAGTTACAAAGTTAATACAAATCAAATTGCCTGCTGATCTACATGTGGTGGATAAACATTTTTAAAAAAATCAGTTGATTAAAGAGCTGCATTCAAAAGTTATAGGTCTCCAAAATGAGTCAGATCGAGATTTTCGTAAAATTGATCTGTGATGCAAAGCATCTGTTACCTAAGATGGCACTTTTTTTTTTTTATAAAATTTTTTATACGCATCAATTAAAGACTGTTAATTAATAAAAACCAAAAAAATTAATGGGCGCTTATTTATAACCCCCAAAAGGTAGTCTCTAAAAGTCAGGTAAATTTTCCATAAAAAATTATTACTTTTTAAAAGTTTAGTTATTGTTTCATTTAATTCTATATTACTAGTATGTCAATCTAAAAAGTACTAATAAAACCAAATAAATTGTTGTATTTTAGAACTAATTAATAATAAGTAATATGCCTGAGCTTTCTACTTGCTGTATTGGTAAAGCATTAAATGAACAGTGCTATCTATCTAATAAAAGTAAACGCTACCAAGAACTGTCTAAACTAAACCAAGAGCTTATTTCTTTGAGAAGCAAAATAAATCCCATAGATTTTATTTGTAGCTATCACGAGAAAGTTTACTTGTCGAGGTATGAGAATGAACATCGCAGGTATTGTTGTAATCCGTTGAACAAGCATGCAAAAAATGTGAAAAGTAAGTTTCAATATTTAATATCTTAAGTTAATAAAAATACCTTAATAACACTAAATAAATAAAAAAAAAATATTTAATAATTATTTCCGTTATTTTTTAGATTCTCTTAGAGTTATCAGTCTTTCATATGCCAAAGATTTTGGTTTAATACCTGGTCAAAAAATTTGCACTAGTTGCAGAAAAGTTCTGAATTGCAAACATAATACAAAAGAAAATGAACTCCAAGAAAAAGAAATTTGTGTTGACAACCATACATTAAAAGAAGATCTTAATTCAAGTATTGCAAGTTTTGGATGCTCACCTCTAAAACTTGTTTCAAAAAAAGATAGAGTTGCATATGGAAAGCGTAAAATTGATAGCATAAGAGCTCATACACAAAAGGCTGTTGCCAATGTGCTAGGTATAGAAATAGCTGCACTTTGTGAAATTGAATCACCCTCAAAAAAATGTTTGAAAAAAACAAACACAGATTTAGACAATATTATGACTAAAATTAAGTCAAAATTTGAAAAAACATTGTCAAATTCTGAAAAAATCACACTTCTTACACTCACTCCAGACAGTTGGTCAATAGAGAAAGCTCAGAAGTTTTTTTTTACTTCAAAAAGATCTGTAGTACAAGCCAGAAAATTAAGTAAAAAAAGTGGAATACTATCAAAACCTTCTCCAAAATCGGGTAGAAAACTAAGCGAAGATGTAATTACAGAGGTTGTTCATTTCTACGAATGCGATGAATATTCAAGGGTTTGTCCAGGAAAAAAAGAGTTTGTTTCAGTTAAAGTAGATAGTAAAAAGCAACATATCCAAAAGCGCCTTCTACTAGTCAATATGAAAGAGCGACATATTGAGTTTAAAAAGAAATATAATTATCTTAAAGTTGGATTTTCAAAATTTTGTGAGCTAAGGCCCAAGTGGTGCATTCCTGTGGGTGGTGCTTCTGGTCTGCATGCAGTTTGTGTTTGCCAGTACCATCAAAATGTAAAGCTCCTTGTACAGAAAATTCCTGGAATTTCTGATTACAAAATCTTATTAAAATTAATGGTTTGTAGCATTGAAAATAGAGATTGTATGCTGCATAGCTGCGATAAATGTCCTGCTAAAAAGGTTTTGTTAGACTACATTGACACTTTGTTTACAGAAAAAGAAATTAGTGAAGTTAACTTTTATCAATGGCAAAAATCAAATTACCAATGTACTTTAGTACCAGCAACTCTACCTTTAGATGAATTTATTGAAATGGTTTATGAACAGTTAGATAGTTTACGAGTGCATCATTTTATATCAAAAAGTCAAGCCACTTACTACCAACATTTGAAAACTAATTTAAAAGAAAATCAAGCTTTGGTTCTTCTTGACTTTGCAGAAAACTATAGTTTTCTAATACAGGATGCAATGCAAGGTTTTCACTGGAATAACAGCCAAGCAACTGTGCACCCCTTTGTTGCGTATTTTATAAAAGATGGAAAACTTGATAGTCAAAGTTATTGTGTTATATCAGATCATCTGAAACATGGAACAGATGCTGTTCATTGCTTTATCGGTAATGTTATTGATAAACTTAAACAATTACAAACATTTGAACACATTATCTATTTTAGTGATGGAGCTGCATCACAATATAAAAATTACAAAAATCTTATCAACTTATGCTACCATAAACACGATTTTGACATGACTGCAGAGTGGCACTTTTTTGCAACATCGCATGGTAAAAGCCCTTGTGATGGTGTTGGTGGAACAGTGAAACGCCTTGTTGCACGAGCCAGTCTACAATCACTAAACGATCCTATTGACACACCAAGCAAAATGTACAGCTGGTGTGTTCAACACGTCAAAGGAATATCTTTTTTTTTTGTTGACAAAGTTTCAATTGAAACACATACTACAAACTTCAATTTGGAAGAGAGATATCGTTCTTGTTCGACAATACCTGGGACACGAAACCACCACAGTTTTATCCCAATGTCACTTACCTCAATAAAAATAAGAAGAGTCTCATTTGATATTATTTGCACTAATGTGGATTTTTCTACTTGCAGAATTTAGAATTCAGAAGATTTTATAGTATTGACTTAAAAGAAATCAATGAGATTATTTTATTATTTGAGAAATTTAACTTTTTGTAAATTTTATTATTTTTGTTTATTTTCTTAAAAACATTTTGTTTGTTTTTCATTAAAAAAATTATTGTATTATAAAGAGGGGAGGGGACAGAGGGGAGGGGACTTTATCTATTGGGATTTAAAAGTTCTTTATCTAAAGGGATTAAAAGGCTTTAAGCATTGATATTTTTTAATTGATATTTCATAATAAATAACATTATATAATTCAATGCATTTATTTATTATGTCAATTTTAGAATTTTATGGAAAATTTACCTGACTTTTAGAGACTACCTTTTGGGGGTTATAAATAAGCGCCCATTAATTTTTTTGGTTTTTATTAATTAACAGTCTTTAATTGATGCGTATAAAAAATTTTATAAAAAAAAAAAAGTGCCATCTTAGGTAACAGATGCTTTGCATCACAGATCAATTTTACGAAAATCTCGATCTGACTCATTTTGGAGACCTATAACTTTTGAATGCAGCTCTTTAATCAACTGATTTTTTTAAAAATGTTTATCCACCACATGTAGATCAGCAGGCAATTTGATTTGTATTAACTTTGTAACTAGTTTTTAAGATTAAGGTCTTTAAAATCACAAAAAAACTTATTCTTAAAACAAAAAAATCAACTTTAGCCCGCCGTTATGGAAAAAGTTAAGATGCCAGAAATAATATTTTTTTCTTTTTTCAAAGTATCCACAGCACACTTGCTATCTTATAATAATTGAAGTATAAAACTAACTTGTTCAAAAGTTATTGGCTGTTAAAAATGATGAAAAAACCCTTTTTTCTTGTAGAGTGAAATTTTATGCAAAATAGCCCACTACTTAAATAGCGTTTTCTCAAGAACCATATTAGATATTGATCTAAAGTTTTCAAAACATGCTTTTAACATATATATGTACAAAATCAAAAAATTTCAATAAAATCTGAGATGGTCCATGAGGGACCTCATTAAAATTTGCACCACTTGGCATGGAATGACCCATGTAGTTCTACTAAATGTAACTGCCGGATTTTAAAAGTGCAAACTGTAAAAATGATATTCAAGATGTTTTTCAATGGCAATCCAAAAATATTTACACGACTTGGAAGTAAATTAAATGCAGTTTAATTTTACTCAAGCAAAATAGACTAACTACTAGTTTACATTAAATCAGTGAATAAAAACAAAAAAAAAAAGACACCAAAAATAAGCTTTTCGTTTTATTTAGTTAATAATTAGTTTTAAGATAATATTAACTTAGGTTACAGATGAATAAATAATGTATAAGTTTAGCATTTGATTTGTTAAAAACGAAAATGAGTTATTTTTTTAAGGTGGTAGACTGCTAAAAAACATTGAAAAAAGTAGTTTTTCAAAAGTTGATTAGTTAAAAACTTTAACTATTGCTGTTTTTAAAAACATACATATTATTTTACAAAAAAACATAAAAAGGCCTAAAAAAACAGTTTAAACTTAGTAGGGTGATTTTGCTTCCCCTAGCAACGTTCATAGCAACGTCAAAATAAGGCAATTTTAACTAAATTTTACAAAATCTAAGCACTCAAACCAATAGCTACTTCTTTGTTTTTTGTTTTTCTATGTTTAAATGACATGGTGTGAAAGAACAACGTTGTTGAATTGGTTTATTACTATATATTAACTCGATAAAAGTGCATACTATCAACATGGGTTCTGCAGAAAGAAGAAATAAGTCTAAAAGCAAAAAACGTAAATGTTATAGATTACTTGCGAATAAAATTCACTTGACTTCTGAATATACTACTTCAAGTTCAAATAATACATCAAATAATACATCTCTAACAAATACTTCTTCAAGCAAATCAGCATCTGCTGAAAAGTTAAATTTACCTACTTCTGATACTCCAAGTATTAGTCAAGATAGTAATCCTGAATGTTACATTATATTTAATTCTGATGTCTTGAGTTCAATTTTAAATCTTGTTGGTTCTTGTCCAAAATGCCAATCTTTAATAAAATTGAATAATGATTTATCAAGAAAGAAAGGATTTTCACATCAACTTGTTTTGTCTTGCACTGCAAAAAAATGTCAATGGCAAAATGAGTTTTTTACCTCAAAAAAAATTGAAAAAAACAGTGATAATGAAACACAAGGCATGAAATCGTTTGACATTAATATCAGAATGTGTGTAGCTTTCAGAGAAATTGGAAAAGGTTATGCTGCAATGGAAAGTTTTACCAGGACATTTTACTAAAAACGGTTTTCAAAATAGTGATGTGCTACGTGAAAAGCTTATGGACATAAAATCATCTGAAAAGTTTAAAAAACAAAGAAAAAAGCTTAGAGCAACAAGGAAGGGGTTTGATGATAAGCACAATGATGAAGAAGGAACATTATATGAAAAGGGGGGGGGGGGGTTTAACCTGTTTTCAAGTGTTAATATATTTGTATTTTCAAAATATAAAGTTTTATTAGCATTTTTCTCTGTTGTAAAGTTTTTCATATTCTGGATAAGATTGCGGGAGCTGTATTTGTCGAATTGATTTGAAATTTTGTACAGATGTTCATTTTTATGAGCTTTATGTCCTGAGATAAAGAAATTTTGGATAAAAATTAAAATTAAATTTTTTGGGCTGTTTTGGGGTCAGGAATTTGGCCTAAATTTAGACGCATAGAAAAAGCTTATGGTGCATCGAAATTGAAAAAGATTCAAATTTTTTGTTTATCTCAGGACATTTATCTACTTAAAAGGTACACAACTGTAAAATTTTGAGACTTGATATATTTTACTTTTTGAGATATCTTTTCCAAGAACTTTGCACTTTTTAGGCCTAAAAACACTTAAATTTGCCCAAAAATTAGAAAGAGGAAAAAAAAAAAAATTTTTTTTTTTTTTAATCCTATTTATCGTGTTTAAAATGAGAAAATCAATTGGAATAATGTCAGATTTTAAAATTTTTTTTTAGCAGTCTACCACCTTAAACCCTAACATAATAATAATAATAAAAAAGACATCTTCAATATCCTCCAACAAAAAGTATTCACTTATTTGAAAGGCTTTTCCGCATAAATGCAAGTGGCAAACTTTTTTTTTTTTCCACATTAATGTTAGGGGCGACCTTTTTTTTTTTTTTTTTGTACACTCCTTTCTAACATAAATTAATAATTTAGCACTGGGGTTTACTTGGCTCGGCAAAGGACGGTGGCTCTTGGTGCATTTCTATCAATTTCTATCAAGTTTAACGGTTTTTGCACACTAATGGGAATATACTTATTCCGCCATTGCCCATGCCAACCACTCGTTATGTACATCGTCATCTTCTTATTAAGATGTAGCGTAATGCTCGTCAGATATATTTTTTATTCTTGTTTTCTAAAATGTGTACAAAATTTTCTGCTGAGAAACTGAATTATAATGGTTTATAGTAAATAATAGAGGCCAACGCAAAAAAACTTTCTACAGTATTTAAACACGAATAATTACAACCAAAACGTGGGTACCAACCTTTTTTTGATTTAAACAATGAACGAAGCAAACTTTGGCCAGTAGTATTAAGCTATTACTTTAATCCTTTAATACCAATCGAAATAAATTATTAAAAAGGTACTGAGTTAATCTTTAAGCACAAAACAAAATAACTAGTGTTTTAGATTTTCCTTATTCTTTTACTTGAATGAGGGACAGACAACACAATCAAATCAATGACAGTGATTATGAAGAATGTTGTTCCTCCAGCCAAATATTTCAGCTTAAAAGCATTTTTCTTGATCTCTAAAAGAAGTCTAAAAAACGTTTTATTACATACCATAAAGCGTTATATATTCATAGGGCATTTCATAACGATTATCGTCATTTTAGGAAGGTAATGATAGACTAAACAATGCCGTTATGAAGAATATTGACCTTAATAGCCAGTTTGTTACCAACTGGTTCGGCGGTCTTGAAAGTACCTAGTAATTCTGTTTACAATATCTTTAACTAACCCCATTCGTGACGTAAAGCCTAGATTATTCTGACATAATGACTTTATATCAATTGTTTTTTTAAGGACTTGGGAGGTTGTCAAGGCATTAAAAAATTGTAAACTCCACGATCTTCTTTTAGTGACGCGCAGCTTCCTTTTTCGTGAGTTAATTTTCTCTGTAACTAAGCAAACAAAATAAAGTAACTCGCCGTTATAATTTACTACAGCACGATTATGTTAAAAATCTGTTCAGTTTTTGTAAACTTACATATAAGTAAAAAGTTTAGTACACTTCAGAAAAATGTTTTGTTTCAAACTCTAATATTTATCTGAAGTTGTTAAAAAGTTTTAAAAATATTATCCTGTTATAATTTTGTTACATTATTAGAAAAGTAATCTGGCTTTCTTTTTGTAAGATCTAAAATTACTTCTAAAAAGACTTTTCAAATACATTAAGGTATTGTGAGATCTTACAAGAGAAAAGAATATCAGTATCAGTAAGGTTAAGAAGTTCTACGGAGATATTTGGTCTGTACAAAGTATTAAAAGTTTTTGATAAATTATTGTATCAGTGTGTGTCTTATACACATAGCTGGTATTTGTTAGAGCACGAATAACAAGAGTTAACTTGTGGTTAGAATGAAACATGTTAGTTGAAATAAAATCATATCATGAAGCAGAAAAGTATAACAGACAAAATAAGCAAAGTAATACAGTTTATGAAAGAAAAGAAAATTAGTATAGGATATTGTTACAGTTTTCCAAGTCAATAAAACATCATAAAGATTGGTCAAACATTTTAGTTCAATTCAAAAATGTATTAGATGTTTGATTAGTAACTAGGAGGAAAACAAATTAGAAGTCTTGAGTTAATTAAAGTCTTGAACTTAATGATATTTTGTCGGTGTAACAATTTTTGAATAAAAATTATCATTTATGGCAATTTTAATGTTATTTATGACTGTTTTTGGAAAAAAAGTTTTGTGTTGTTTAAGTATGTTAACAAATCAAACAGAAAAGTCTATAAAAAGTTTAAGAATAATGAAACGAAAGTACAACCCATTGCAAAAATCATATTCTTCTTTGGACTTATCATCTTGTTCTTTAACAGACTTAAAGAACTTGCCACTGTTAAATTTACATAATAAAGGCAATTTTTTTATAAAATCAGTTGTTTACAATAACTCAAACAGTGCAAGAAAGCCAGCTACAAATTACCAAGTTTCATCTTCATCAATTAAAGGTTTCCAGAGTAAAGGTAAAACATTTTACTTTTAATTCCAAACAAAAATATTTTCATCACATGGAGATTTTTTTTTTTTTTATCATATAAAACATTATTTTTCTTATATAACTGATAATTTCCTATTTGAAAATTATGTATAAAGTTTTTTTTTGTTTTAAGATTGCATATAGTTAATGTTCTATTTTCATCTTTGCAATCAATAAAATCAATTAAATTTTTTTTAGAAAATGAAGACTCTTCAAATGATATTCAAAACTTGAAAATCCAGTCAGAAAGTTTGAAATTGCATAATAACCCAAGTAGACTGCAACCCCCCCACCATAGCTCATTTTCAAACCTAAGTAATAGTACTGGATTCATTTCAAAGAAGTATGAAAATTTTTTGTTTTCTGAAAGAATCAAGAACCAGAAAACATCTAATAAACATGACACTTTCTTGAAAAATTCTTATTCAAGAGAAAGAAACACGTTAGGTGCTTATTCACCTGTTAAAACAAGAAAAGTATTTTACTCTGATCGGCAATCTGATATAATTTTCGGAGTGCCATCTGCTCCACCATCAACACCTTGTAAGGGTAGAATATTTGTAACGGTTTTATTTACTTAAAAAAAACTATGTTGTTGTAAACAATGGATATGGTTTTTGATTTTATTGAGTTTAAATTGGATATTGGTGTTGTTTTATTAGCTTTGTTTCATCTTCACTCATTCAGGTTATGTTGTGGATTTTTTTGCATCACTTTCTGATTTGAAAGTAAGTATTTCACTTAATCATACTAGCTTGCACAAGAAGATTAGCTTAACTTTCTGGCATTTGATTATTATGTGCTCTTAATGTTAAGAAGCTTTAATATACATGATAAAAATCTCTAACATTAATTTACGCTTAAACATAATTTAGAGTCAAAGAAAATTCCAACATCAATTAAAAAGACTAGGTTTGTATATTGTTAAAAACTTGCATATTTGTTGAAAAGATGAAGTATTTTTTATATCCTTGTGTTTGTATATAGACAAAATAATGACAATTGAAATAATAAAATTTAAATAAATGTCAAATATTTCTAGAGAGTATTCGAAATGCACAATCACAAAAAATCATAAATAAGATTAGAGATGCAGAAAAGATAAAAGCAGAAGTGATGTTGGAGCAAAGAAAGTTCTACCAAAGACAACAGGTTGCTTCTCTTTAATTATTTTATTTGTCATAATTTATGTCAACAAAAACTACTTGATATACTACTTGATACTTTGAAAAAGTAAAATGATTTTTTTAATGTTCCAAATGCACATTAGTAATTGGTAGTGTATATATTTGTTTATATCTGTGTTTTGTATAAAGATTATGTTTGTTATTTTTTTTTATATTTAGATTTACATAATGAATAAGTTAATGACAGAACTGGAAAAAAATCAATTTGAAGAATTTAAAATGCAACAATTAGGTGCCCCTGTATAATGTTACTTTTGTATGCTGCTCATTCATTTATTTATATTAGCATATTTAAGTATGCATATTTCCACTATATTGATGAATTTTTTAAATATTGATGTATATTTGTAAATCATAAATCTGAAAAATGTTTTTTGTACATAATAGGAAAGAAAATTACATAGATTACTAAGTAATTTATGTTGTATTTATTTGAGATTTAAGTTGATACATCCGAAATACGTTCACGGTATGTGATACTTGACGCGTTTATCATCTTCCGCTTACTCTCCTTAAGAGAATACTTAAAAGCGATTTTGAGGTTGTTTTGAATCACTGACAGCTTATTTCCTCTGTCCTACAAAATACAGTTCTGTAAAAATAAATATATATAACCGGCTAGAAGAAAAGGTACCATAAGTGCGGTCACTAAATTATGAGAAAATCAGTAAAATACAAGTTGAGGTCAAATTTTAGCTATTTTCATTCTTGATGTTTTTTGCAATGTATGAACTCTGAAGTATGTTTTGCACAATTTTTTAGATTTTTTTTTATCACTAATTACTATTTATTAACAAAAAGTTTCAAGTTATGACTGATTACATTATCTTACATTTTTAAAGTCGTTTTTGCAAAAAATGCATGTTCGAATATTATCATTTGTAAATTTAGTATCTTCAGAATTTGTTGGAATATCATAGTGAATGTTTTTACATTAATTTATTTAAATTAATTTTTTTACATTAATTTTTTTAAATTAATTTTTTTACATTAATGCCAATGACTACAGTGAATATATTTGCACTCTTAACTCCATCCCGCACTTTTGTTACCT
Source organism: Hydra viridissima (assembly GCF_058129835.1). NCBI lineage: Eukaryota > Metazoa > Cnidaria > Hydrozoa > Anthoathecata > Hydridae > Hydra > Hydra viridissima. The sequence goes on from NW_028324302.1 coordinate 6,724,589, forward strand.
TTTCTTCAAGCTGGTCACATATTGAGCAATTTTAAACTTACGAACTTAAATCTGTTCATCGCTAATCGTTGATGCGATTTTTTTTTTCTCCTTTCTCTCTCATAAATAGTTTAGTGTTACATATCATACTTCTTTAAAAGTGTTTAATTAGAAAAACAAACATTTAAAATGTTAAAATAACTTATCTAAGAAAAATTCAGAAAATTCAATGTTTTTACCATAAGGGTGAACGGATTGACAAAGCGAAAAAAACAAAAAATTATTGCATAACCTTAACTTATTAAACTGCGCTAACCCTTTTGGTCATACTGCTGACTGATTTCTGGCATGTTGATACCAGGAATTCACACACCTGTAAAGTTCATTAACACCAATTCATCAACATGAATTGGTATTAATGAACTTTAAAATCTCCACATTTATGTTGTCATCACGAAGAAGAAGGAAAGAAACGACATTTGTAAACAAATGCAAAAACGACCCCCTTTCCATAATCGACGACTGCCAACGAAAGCAATTTTCTGAAATGGTCGTCAGTGACGATTTAAATAATCAATTGATCTTTAGTTGTATAATCTTTTCTGTTTTTAAAAAATGATTCAATTTTTTAACGGCTCAATTATGACGGAAAAAGATAAATCTTCAATTTTAACCCTAAAATTATTTAGTCTTCTGTCAATTAAAGAGAAAAATATATTTGTTTTCGGCATATTAAAAATTCGTCGATTGCGTTAAATTTAAGGAAACCTCGATTGACCTCTTTCGAAATTTCTAGTACAAATGCGCAATAACATGACAATGTACACAAAATACTAATGCGAAAAAAATCCACTCTTTAAATTTTTCCGCGAAAAATTAAAATAGTTAAACTTAAAATTGTAATCACTATCCGGCGAAATGGTGGAAGATTCTTTTACACTGTCTGGAGTTCCACAGACACCTATATGACAATATTTTTTGCTATTGTAGACTATTTTTCTATTAACTTTGTAATAAAACATCCGACTATCATCAAATTTTCAGGAATCGTAGCTTAACGTGAAGTTTAACAATAAAATAAAATTTTTATGTTTTCTCTAAAATGTAAATAAAAAAATTACTAAAAAACCATGTGGGGGAAAAGTTTAAGGACAGTAGTGACCTCTGTAATTATCTTTTTTGCAATCCTTACTGAAAAATGTCTTACTGAAAAATTCATTCTAGTCTTATTAAATTTTGCATCTGTCAGCATTACCTTTTCAATAATGTCCTAATTATTATTATTATTATTATTATTATTATTATTATTATTATTATTATTATTATTATTATTATTATTATTACTATTATTATTATTATTATTATTATTATCATTATTATTATTATTATTATTATTGTTATTATTATTATTATTATTATTATTATTATTATTATTATTATTATTATTATTATTATTATTATTATTATCACTATTATTAAGTTTATAATATATGGTATAAGGGTATTCTAATGATCTTATTCCAATTAATTCTTAATTTTTTTTTTTTTTTTTTTTTTTTTTGAATAAAATGAAATTTGAGATTTTTATTACTTAATTACAAAGAAAAAAAAAAAAATTACTTCTCCAGTAAAAAAATTGATAATTCGTGCTGCAGAACGTAATCTTTCAATTCGTCAAATTTCAACTGAAGTAGATATCTCCAAAAGCGCTGTTGGAGCCATTTTACAAAGAAATTTCGTGAAACAGGAAGTATTAAGAACAAACCACGATCAGGCAGCCCAAGAATAACAAGTGAAAGAGAACGCAGATTGTTAGTGAAATTATGTCGCAATGATCTATCGAAGGATGCCATCGAAAAGAATAACGAAACGGCTAAGAATTATAACATGAAGTATTTTATAACAACGACCAGCGAATTAACCATTTGTTTCTGTCAAGATCCGTAAAGCCCAAGTAAGGTTTACAAAAGAGAATTTAAATAGGACTCCACAACATTGGTCAAAAGTTTTATGGAGTAACAACTTCAAGTTCATTATTTTCGGCTCAGATGCTGTTTTAGGTTCGTTGTCCATCAGGTGACAGATTCAATCCCAAGAACCAACCTCTAACTGTTAAGCATGGCAGTGGTAATTTAATGGTGTTGAGTTGTTTTTGTCGAGATGGAATTGGTCCTATTTACCGTATTATTGGAATCATGGGTCAATACGAATACGAGGACATTATTGAAAAGGTAATGCTGACACATGCAAAAGTTAAAATAAGACGAGCATGTATATTTCAGTAAGACAAAGATCAAAAGCATAAACATGCAGCAGGTTCTATCAAAAAAATTTTGATCGCAAGAAAACAATGAAGTCCTGATCTTAATCCACGCAATTAACTCATCGAAAAGTAAAAAACGTGAATGAACTATTCAAAATGATTCAAGAACACGGCAAAAAATTCCACTCGATGTGCTTATCAAAATAGTAGATTCAATGTATCGCCGATGTTGATGAATTTACTAAGGGGTACTAAAGGTGAATTATAAGGGTTACTTTACAAAGTACTGAGATAACATTTGAAACACTTTTTTCTAAATCTTTTGTCCACAATTCAATAAAAATATTAGATAATAACACTCGTCCTTAAACTTTCCGCTGCACTACTTTTAAATAATTTTTTTGTTAAATTTTAGACAAAACAAAAAAGTTTGTTTTTATTTTTAGATGACTGTCCTTAAACTTTCCGATCTAAATAAATAAGATAAAATAAAGAAAATACAAATGTAACATTAAAAGTAAATTAATCACATAATAAAAGTAGAATTTCACGAAATTCATACAGCAATACCACTTATAAACAGTCTTTTAAAAGAATTAAGATGTAGGTAAAATGAATGTAATGTATTAACATATTTCTATGTACATGTGCACAAATATACAAAGAAAAATTATAAGATGTACATATACACAAAGAAAACGTTATAGAGGTTAAGAATGAAATTAAGCGTAACTTATTTAGGTAGGAATGATGGAGTAGTCACTTAAAAGCAGAATCTTGGATCTAAGAATAAAATCTGTTTTTGGGTGTTCGGGAGGGTGTTTCAAGAAAGGATATACTGGAATGTAATGGAACTAATTCCATGTTGAATTGTCTGTTTTCTAAGTGACTGATCTTACATTATGTCCACACGTTGTCCTATTGTTAAAGTAGTTATGAAACTTGGTTGGAAGGAGACCGTGTTGTTGATCCCAGACAAATGAACAATTAAGAACTGGAGTAAGTCATAGAAACGAAGAATTTTTTTTATGTAAGATACAGGATGTCATTATGGAAATTTCTTTGGCAGAACTTTTCATGTTGCTCTGTTTTGAAGTGAAACTGATGTTGAATTTTAGAAAAACGTTTTTAGATTGTCTACAAACTTGATATGCACATCGTTTTTAGATTGTCCACAAACTTGATATGCACATCGTAAATGTGACTCAAAAATTGTGTGATATAAGCCAACTACGTTTTAAAGTTAACATTTTTCTCGAACTTTGGCTAACATGCAGTTGAAACGGCTTAATTTTGAGAGTTCAAGTCAATAATTTGTGTTTTGAAAAAAATTTCCTCATCTATTACCAAGATAAGTTATATTACTTGACAAATCGCGAGGTTAGAGTTATTTTGTTCTATCTCCAATTTTAAACGTTAACAGAAAGTTTATGATTTTTTTCTAAAAGTAAAAATTGCTTAAAATTTTAGTTCTTATTTTTAAAGAAATAATAACTTATGCTTTAAATAATTTATGTTTAAACTAATTATTTAGAAAAAAATTTAAAAAATAAAGCATATTTTAAAAGTAATCATTATTTACTAAAATTAGTAACTCATTTTCTCCCAATTTTTAAAATGGGAATAAAATAATTTTAATCTCGCGAAATACCGTATTTGGCTCCTTATTCTAAAGTTCAAATATTTTGGAATTCTTGGCAGTTTTCTTAGAAAAGTTCGTTGCGTCTATAAGTATTATTACTATTATTTTTTTTAGTATTCATAGAGATTTTATTTTCTCAAAGCAATTGAACAAGACTGGCCATATCCTGATTAATATATTTATTTAGTTTTTTGAGAGAGTTTGTTATTCATTAAAGATTGCTATCATCAGAAAAATGATATTTATTTGAATGTTTGATACAAAGATTAAGATCATTGATATGCACGATTAAGAGAAAGAGGCTTAACATGGATCCCTGAGGGATAACAATGCAAACGCTTTTAACATCTAAGCAAATGTCATTTAAAGCTACAAACTGTTGACGATTAGAAAGGTTAGATTTAAACCACTGCAAGGGTATGCTGCAATTTTTGCCCGTATTCAGTATGACTAGAAGATCGACAATCATTGGGTCTTTAACGAATCTTTTGGAATTATTTTGTTTTAAATTAAGTTATTAAAAGGCTAGGGATAAAGTTAGGTGTAATCAAAAAAATTTTAATTATAAAATTGTTAGTTTATGTGACATTTATAATTACAGTAGCGTGCAACAGCTAAATTTTTCAAGTTTTTTTTATCATAATTTTTTGATTTTTCATTAAAAATAAATGAAATTTTCAACAATTATTCCTATAATGTGATTACATTCTAAAAATTACTCAACAAAGTGATAACTTGAAACGGAAGAGAGAAACTCAAGTTTTATTGAAAACATATTCGTGCAAAAGTTTATAACCAATTGAAAAAAATTCAAAAAAGAGGTACAATTTTTAATTCCTCCACAATATTTCATCACAGCACATTAGTATTTTGTTGCCTCTAGACTTTATTATTGCCTAACAACAACAATGTATAGAGTCAACTAAGTTGATTAGAACATCTATGGGGATAGTTGATCAATTTTTCGCCTTTCAATTGACAATCGAATAATTCTCAAAGATGTTCTGTTGGGTTTAAATCTGGGTTTTGATAAGGCCAGTCCGAAATAAGAATTTTTTTCAAATTGAAAAAGTTTTGATAGAACTTGAACGGTGCTTTAGATCGTTGTCTTTCCGGAAAGTCTAACCACGAGGCATTTTGTCCTTTCCATGTGGCAGCATAACATTCTTGATTATATCTAAATTAAATTGATGCAACAATTTGGATGTATTTAAATATAATCGATGCATTGATTTACTTTCAGTCTTGATTCTATTGATCCACTTCATCGCATCGGTTATATCTAAATATAATCTATGCGATGAAGTGGACCATTAGAATTACGATTGAAAGATCGCAAACCATTATTTGCCCCACCAGATTTAACTGTTGGCATTTGATACTTAGGAGCAAGTCTTTCATCTCTCGGACGTCTCATGTACTTGATACCATTGCTACCAAACATACAAAACTTTGATTTATCATTTGATAAGATCATTTGCATTGGACTTCAAAAGTTCAATGCAAATGATCTTATCCAAGATTTTGCAAGTTTCATTTGGGCTGAGCGATTATTTGATAATATTAATGGTTTCTTAGCAGGACGATGACCAAAAAAATTATGTTGACAAAGGCGACATTTTGTAGTATCTTCGCAACATATTTATTGCTCAAAATGCTTTTTAATTCGACAGCACTTTTGCGGAGATCTTGATTTAATTTTCTTACAAAAGATCTGTCTTGATGCTCTGTAGTTATCTTTGGCTTTCCAGAACGATGCTTGTTTTCAAGTGTCTTTTAATTTTTATATCTCTTAACTAGCACGGTAATTGTTGTTTTAGCCAAATGATAAAACTCACGCGCCAAAGTCCTTTACACTATGAAGGTTTGTTATCGAAGAACGAGCTTGTCTGATTTATAAAAACTTCTTTTTCTAGTTAAGTTTTCAAAAAATTTATTCCAGACAATTTAAAAGGTATGCATCACCCAATCTGCAGTTATCTTTCACAGAATAATCAATTGCTTTAAAAAAAAAACAAAGGTTTTTGAAACGACTCAGGAAAATCATTGAGCAGTTGGCAGATTTATTCGACACGAATAATATTGTCTAGACAAATATGTTTTGAATTGGTTATGAAAAAGTGGAGTTTTTCATTACCAATACCACACATTTCTTTTACAAGAATTTGCTCAAGTCAGAGCCAGTAAAATTATGTTTACTTACCATGGAATCCATTATGGATTTGATAGTTAAATAGAAGGAATGCGGTGGTTGTGGCTGAGGCTGAGGATCTTGGGGCTGATAAGGGAAGGGCAAGGTTCAATTAATAAGAGGTTAAGGCTATGTTGTTCGGTCTCAGTAAATTCTAACTATTGCAATTCTTAGTAAAATGTTCTATTGATGTGTAAAGGTGGCTAGCACTTTTTTCTTACTCTTTTTCTAGTGTCTTCTAATGTTTATGTGCAACCGTTTTTATCAATAACTCCTCTTTTGCTCTTCTAGCTTTTCTTTCAACGAATATCTCTTCTTTCTTTCTTTTTTTTTTTTGTTATTAGAAACGGCAAAACTTCAGCTTACTTTTTTTTTACCTTTATTTTTCTTTTCTTCTATCTTTTTTCTCTTTCTGTTCATCGAAAAATTTCTTTTTTTTTTCTCTCTTTTCCCTTTTTCATTCAACCAAAAGATTACTTTAGTTTTTCTTCATTTTTATTGATCCAAAAGTCTTAAAGTTTAAAAGTTTTTAAAAGTTTAGTTTGTTTTTTTTTTCGTTCATTTAAAAGCCCTCTTTTTTTTTTATCCAAAAAAAGTCTTTCTAACTCTATTTTTGAACTTTTAAAATTTTCTATTATTGCTTGTTTTGTTGCTATGTATACTTATCATTTATTTATATAAAAGATAAATAAGTCTCCGTGTGTACGACTTTTCCTAATCGCTGTTTTTAACTTTTTTTTCTTTACACTTTATCTTCCTATAATTTATTTACATGAGAGGATAAATAAGTCTTCGCGCGTACGCCTTTTCTAATCGCTGCTCTCAATTCTCCTTGTTCACTTTATAAATAGGATTTACTATAAAAAATCACTTATGATAAATTAGTATTTAAAACATATTTGCTTTTTTTTTGTAATTATTTGCGCACCACCCGAAAAATCAAAAGAAGCATCGGTCAGAGGTCTATTTAGACTAATGTAAAAACTCACCAAATTAAAAAAATAATTTACTAGTACTTTAAATTTTTGGTGCATCACTATACACAGTTTGACTAATATTCTGATCATATGATACTATGGAACTATTTTCAAATCAACAACAAAGAAAAGTATTTAAAATAAAGGTAAAGAAAAGGGTAAAAGTTAATAGAGAAGCTCGCCTTTGAATGAAATTCTTTACAATCTGTTTTGCTAACTCGCCAAAAACACGTGATAGCTGTGTAACCTAAAGAAAAAATATATTCAAAATAGGCTCGTTGAAAGATTTTTTACTTATAAGTTTTTGTATTACAAGGTTGCAACTAATATTATTGAAAGGTTTTTAGTATTGAATGGCTTTTAGTCCTGAGTTTCCCCTGAGTTTTTGCTACTATTTTTCGGGTTTTCCTTGAGATTTTGCTAATAATAGCTTTTTACAAATGAGTCAGCAAATAAATCTTCTTACAGAAAGAGAATAAATCCATATCTCAAATTTTGTAAACACTTTTAGTAAAACTAGTCACATTAAAAATTTGGGATATAGATAAGTTTTGGGGGATTTACAAAAGATGAAATAACTAACATTAAATCAAGTGTTGTAACGACTTTGACATTGTTTGACTGTCAACTAAATCGATTAATGTATTTTTCAAAATCGACCAAAATCTATCAATACATTTTTAAAATCGACTAAGTCGAATAAAGTCAAATTAGTCGAAATATTTAAATAACATTTTTCATTCAAGTATAAATCGACTATAATATTTGAATATTATAATCAAATACTTTAATGTTACTTGACAATTTATTTTTTAGATGCTATGAAACGAACAGAACTTTAAGAGAGTAAACAAAAAAGCTAGGTGGTATGCAACACTATTATAATAACACATGCTATTGTTTTATCAAGAGCATTCCTTTGTTCAATTTTAATTCATCTAATCTATTAGATGAATTAAAATCGAATAAACAAACAAAATAAAACGGAAATTACTATCGAAAAGTAAAGAAAAAAAACACGAATGAGCATTTCATATCATTTTTTACAACAACTAAAGCGAAAAATTAACAAAAGGTTTTATAAAAAGTGGTCGCGTAGATAGGTGGGAGCAGATGCGGTGGCTAAACTTTTTTGGGGTAGCAGATTTATAAAACTTTTTCGCATCCTTAACTGAGTACCATAACACATTACTTAACATTACTTAACAGTTAAGTTTATGTGATACGGCAAATTAGCTTCAATATTCAGATATTTTGATTGAATTAAAAAAAACAGCTATGAATGATATTCTTACGCATGGCTCAATGTTTATAAGTAACTTATCTTTACTAGATAAACTTATAAAAATATCTCTTTACTAATTGATCAGCATCATAACAATATTAGAGATTGAAAAAATTAATTCAAGTGAAAAAATTGAAATATGGATTTTAGGATGATTACCTCACAAAATCAACTTTTATTCGATTAGTAGGCGACCCATAGTCGATTAAATCGACTATGGGTCTCCTACTTTGGTAAACACATGGGGATAATGCTGCATCAATAAAAACGTGTGAGTACTGGTTTTAGCGTTTAAAAAATGGGGATTTTGACACTAACGACAAAGAACGCGAAGAGAGACAAGGTAAGTTCGAAGACACTGAGCTGGAGGTCGTTATTGGAACAAGGTTCATACCAAATTCAGGAGAAGCTCGCTGAAACCTTAAAAGTGACTGAACAAGTGATTTCAAACAATCTCAAGGTGATGGGTATGGTGTAAAAACAAAGAAAGGAGGTTCTGTGTGATATTAAGCCAAGAAGTGTCAAAAATCATTCTTTCACGTGCGAACAAACGCTCCAAAAGCAAAATCGGAAGAGCTTTTTGCATCGAATTGTGAGGTAGGACCAAAATCGAATTCAAAATGACAAACCTTCAACGGCAAAACTGAATATTCTTGGCAAGAAGCTAATACTGTGCATCTCGTAGAATCAACTCGGATCAGCTAATTTACTATAAGCTACTCTATGTGATGTATAATGGATTTTCCAATTTCTCTGAATAAAGCTTTGAAGGTATAAAAAAAAACCCTCAAAACTTATTTTTACTCCCAATAAAAATAAATTAACAGAAAATATAGTTCCCTGAGTTTTGCATTTGTAAACAAACAAATGAAACATTTACCCCAATTGTAAGTTTTCTCTGAGATTTATGCTTTTTCAAAATTTTCCAGGTTGAGTGGCAACCTTGTATAAACATCTGACAAACTTAAAAAGTTTAAACACTTCTTGGTCTTGAAAAACAAAGATCTTAAAACTGAAATTAGGCCTTATTCATTAACAATTAAACATTTATTGAAATTAAACCCACCAGCTCTTGAGTAAAACCAGTTTCTTACATTTGTAGTTTAAATTCATTTTGATCTTCTATATTCGTCTGCTAAGTCGGATCTGCAATTTTGAATGCTCTGAGAAATTTTTGGACTGACCCTGCAAAAGTGACTTTATTATACAAACTACCGTGGTGTGACCTAACAAAGTCCTATGCTTTAAGAAAGTCCTAATTTAAGAAATGACAAGTTTCGTATACATAAAATAAACATTTAAAGAAAAAAATTTAGTTATTTTATCTAACTAGATATCTAGTTTAAACAACAGAGTTATTTTCCGCAAATGATTCTTTTATATATACGAAATTTGTCAATTTTTAATTTAGGACTTTCTTAAAGCATAGGACTTTGTTAGGTCACACCACGGTAATTTAATGATTTTGTACTTGAATTCTACAAAAAGTAGAAATAAAACAAAAGCAAAAAGAACAATAGTTTTCCATCTAACCTTCACCGAAAATTTTTACCGTCAACTTTTCCTCAACACTAAAATTTTGTGTATTAAATAACACTTGAGTAATTGAATGACGGACTGTTGCTAACGAAACTGGGAGTTTATGATTAAAGATAATGAAACCCAATAAAAAAATAATTTACTTCTGTTACTTATCAGGAAGTTATCTCTTTCAACAACCACATTGGAAAGCTCCTTATTCCCTGATCCACAAAATAACTTGGTTCTTCTTTTACTCTAGGGAAATTTAGAATAAGCCATTGAGATATCATGGGGAGATTGAGAACTTGGTTTACTTACAGAAACTCGAACTTGTGACTTATGGAGAATAGTAAATCTCTTTATTATGGGGAATAGTAAATCTCTTCACTATGGGGAACAGTAAATCTCTTTATCATGGTGAGTAGTAAATCTCTTTCTTATGGAGAATAGTAAAGAGAGATGAAGAATGTGAATAGTATCTGGAAATTTCCACTGGGTCCTTGAATCAGATTGAGCTTATTTGGTGTTAGCTCTGGAAAATGTGATTTTTTTTCCTTCAACTTAGTGATTAAATGAGCCTATTTTCACCTGGTAAAAAATGCCGCTTCGGTTTTAAAGTTGTAAATTCTTCACATGCAATGTGAAGTTCTTTTAAATTACGTACTAGTAAATTTTTTTTTTTTTTTTTTTTTTTTTTTTGTTAAGCTAAGTTTCTTAACATTATTAAACTTTATTTGAATCTTCAATTTATTTTGTAAGAGTTTTCCGCAAAACCTATAAGAATAAAAAAAAAAAAAGATACAGTTGGGGGGGGGGGGGGATGGGTCATCTTAAATAAAGAACAGGTAAGAAAAAGTTATTTGTTACTAGAAGTTAAAAGGATGGCTATTAAATGATTATTTTATCAGAGATTGAATTAATGCTCCGATAGTTTTGCATCAAGATTCTGTAGGCACAAAAAAGATCAATTTTTGATCGGTGATCATCCTTAAATTCTTTTTTATTTAATGCGCTTCACGAGAATTGTTTAGTCGCTTCTATAAAACGCAATAAAAGAAAATAGAAATAAAGAATATTTGAATTCAATTGGAAGTGCGTATATAGTTTTTAAAAACGCTATTGTGGCATGTGTACGTCTACAAAACGTCTATGTAATAAATTTCTCTATGTGATAAATAAAAGCCTTTGTACCGAAATTAAATGTCTTAAAGGTCTTTCTGGAATGAATTTAACTAACAAATATGTTTTGTGGAAAGTTATATGTGTGTGTATATACATATATCTAGATAGAATAGAGTGAAGTTTGGTGTACTGTAGAATAGTGTAAAGTTTGGTGTACTGAGAAAGACAAAAAAAAGTCTTAAGTATATAATACTTATATCGTAGCTTAAATGTCTAGATTTGTATGTAATTTAGTTTTTACCGTAAAAACTAACTTTTTTATAAATATACGGTGGTTTTTTTGTATTCATAACAATACGAAATTTTTTAATTAAAAAATTTTTTTTTTATGTTTACAGCGTATTGCAACTTTTTTCGTTGTGTTTTTAGCGTTTATAGCATAATGAGCTAATTCAGCTTTAAGTTTTCTTGATGTCCGTCGTGAAAGTAGTTAAACAAAAATTTAAAAGCACATTTTTAATAGTTAAGAAGCTTTGTCACGTGACTCCATCAATGAATTGTAAACAGTGTTTTCCGGAATTCCAAACGGAAACTTGGACAATTTTATGTATTCTGCAAAGATCGATTTTTCTTTAGGTGTTTAGTGAGAGATATTTAAATGATATTATGACATATTATATTACGACAGTTTATTATTTCAAAATATTTGAATTTTTACTCTTATCATGATTTAACATTTTTTAAAATTTTTTTATTCATTATTATTATTTTTTCTCTTACATATAGCTTTTAAACCTGGCTAAAGTTGCACTGTTTTAAAACTGAAGTTAGGCTATAGTCAGCTACATACTTAGCTAAAAAGATTTTATAAAAAATTAAATAATTATGTAATTTTACTATAACAGTTATGATTACTGTTTCTTTTTGCATTCCAGCAATTCTTTGTAAATTCAAGTTATAAAATGCCACCTTCTATGAATTTTAATGAAAATAAATCTGTGTGGACTCCTGATGGGCGTAATGGTTTTTGTCTTGGAAAGATTGTAGATATTGGAAGTGATGCCATAACATTGCAATTGCTTGAAAATCCTCAAAAGGTTTGTTATATTTATACAAGAAACTTAACTTGGATTTTTATTTAATGATCAAATTGGTAGATTTTAAAGCAGATTGGTTGCAATAAAAAAATGTTTTCATACTTTAAAAAAATAATAAACAAATATAAAATTGTAAATTAAATATAAAACATTCTAAATAGGTCTTTGTTTTTATATATGATTTTTGCCCAAAATAAATTTTGAGCAAACCCTTACTTAAAAAAAGAGCTGTAGACATATTTATTATCTAAATTAAGCCCTTATGATGCACTAAATTTGTATGGTTGTGATAGTTGATAATAATCAGTGATTGTGAAATTCATAGGCACCAACTTTTGATTTTGACTAAAGGGGCAAACAGAAATGCTAGGAGGCAAAAATTTCCTCCTCTCTTCCATTCCCCTTAATCTACTGACATCTTTTATAAATCCCCCTAACTTCAATAACAACAAAAGAGGCTAATATCTATTTGAAATGCAAAAAATAAGAGAGAAAATTGATTTTATTTTTGATACAAGTTGAAAATAAATAAAAAAGGTACTTGGTAAGGTACACATATTCATTCTAAAGTATAAATGATAACAAATTTGAATTTTTGAGAAACTTAAAAAAAGACGTTCCTAAATGAATAATTAAAAATGTGTTTTTTTTTTAACTTATGAACTAACGATTTTTATAGATAAAGTATTGCTTCAAATGGTTGTCTTTTTTCCATTTATATTTTGTTCTCTGTAATCAAGAGCTTAATTGCAAAACATCTGTAGCTCTAACTTTTAAAACCGACTCAAATTTAAAGCTTCATCTGTATGACCTTGAATGGTGAGTCCTTGTCTTGCAAGTAAGGCAAGAGTGGAATTAATTTTATCGAAAGCTTCTCTTGATTACATCATACATTTTTAGAGCAAGGATGAATTTTGTCTAGATATATTTATACCTTTATCTTTATATGATTCTTTGGTAATATTTTGTCAGTGGTTTACTGATTTTTCAAGCAATTAAATCTTTCAATGACTTTTTTCCAATTATTAAATCCTCCTGTGGTACAAATGAACCTTGAAACTTCAGTATTCTTTTAAAATTGAATTTTTGAATAGTTTTTTTGTTAGGGTTGTTTATAAATTACGCAATGCTAAATTTAAGCAATAGAACAAAAAAGTTCTTCACACGTAGAAGCCGTCAATGCAAAATCTTTGAAGGAATTTAAAAAAATTTATGACAGATTTTATGAAAACTTGCATTGATACTTGAAAAGGCTGTCAAAGTGTGCAATTCACACTTGCTGGTGCTTTTACCAGCTACAGCATTAAACTGATAAAATATTATCATAGGTTATCACAGGGGTGAAAGATTCTCTTGCCCCTGTGCATAAATTTCTGGAGGGGCCACTCCGCCTGTTGCCCCCATGAACTTGGTGCCTATGGTGACATTACAATACAATAATTTTTACATTGAACTTTTTCTTTTTCATATAGCTCTGTTTTACTAAGTTACTTTCTTTTTATTTAGTGTGTAACTGCACCTTACAATCGAGTTTATGCTTCAGAAGATGATGGTGACAAAGACTATGAGGATAATTGTAAGAAATATTTCCTCTATTATTGAAAAATCTCCTGGAGCTTTATTGCTAGTTTTCTGGGTTTTGTTAAACTTTAAGAAACATTTTTATTAGGATGAGGTTTCAATGCTTTGAAAATGTCTAATGTTTAAAATAAGTTTACAATTTGATAGCTTAAATTCAAAAAGTTTATCTTAACACATTGACTACAGATGATGAGTGCAATTGTCATTAGAGATTTTACATACAAATGACAAGTTTACTTATTAAACTTTAGGTGACATTTTTTCTTAATCAAGATTATTTTCCTGGTTTTTAAAGGATTTTATATCAAAGAAGTACTATTACTCTTAAGTATTTTATTTTACAATTCTTTCAGTTATGTTTTTGTAACATATTTTTAAATATCTTTCAGTTATTTTTGTAGCATATTTTTAAAGATAGAACATAAAGTTACAAAAACAAGAGTTTTTACTCTACATTAAGTTAAAAAAATGATTACTTGAATCTTCACTTTCAATTTTTTTTTTCTCTCAGTCATCCAGTTACTAATTTTGTCTACCTTCTAAAAATTCCTTTGGTGCTATTTGGTTCAGAGTTTGGTGCAAACATTTAGTAAAGATAAAAAGCACTTGGTCACTTTGAAAGATTTTGGTAAATGGGGTTTGATATTGTTAGAACATCACATTTGTCCTTTTATTTGTAAAACAACAATATTTTTGTTTGCTCTCCATTTCATCTCACCTTTCTTTAGCTGGCTTGTTTCAAATGTTTTGTATATCCTTTTCTGTCTATTCTCAGTATTTTTTTAGATACCTGACAGGAACCCTGAGAATAGACAGAAAAAAACTATAGATATCTCTGTTGAGAGGTTTTTTTTCAAATCTGATGATGTCAAGCATTTCCCTGTTTAAATAGTTTTTAATCATACCAAGTTTTGCTTAATTAGTTATATTCTTGAAGATTAAATTTTTATAAAAGTTGAAGAAAAGTAAAATCAACTCAAAATGTTTTCTACTCATAATGCAAGGAAAGTATGTTTACTACTCATAATGCAAGGAAATTATTGATTTCTTTCAAGGTAAACCTTTTCTGCAAAAATTTTTATGAGGCAAAGATATTAATCCCATGCTAAAAATCCCTCTGATAAAAACTTTCTAACATAATTGTAACATCTTTCCACAATTCTTGCTTGGATCTTTGCTCCCTATTGCTGTACATCACTCTTTGTGTTTTTAAAACTGTTGTTCTCCTTTGTAGAGGGGGGTGGGGTGGGGTGGGGTGGGGTGGGGTGGGGTGGGGTGGGGTGGGGGTTGGGTGGGGTAGAACAATTGAAGACCGTTTTTTCAAAAGGGATATAAGTCACATTTTAAATATTTTGAAAAAACTAAAAAAAATTAATAATCTATTTAAACTTTCAACAAATAAAAATTTTTCTTTTTGTAAGCGGTAGTTTATTGTGATTTTCATACAAATAATTTTACAATTAAAATTTTTCTTTTTTTGAAGTATACTTATAACGGGTTAAAATGTAAGAAGTTTTTCAAAAAGGGCATAAGTCCACATTTTTTTAGAGAAAAATAAGTATTTGTGACAAAATTATGTTTTAAATTGTTTGCGAATTAAGTTTATTTGGATGGACTTACAAATTTGTAACGTAAGTTCTTAAAACACACCTAATATTTTGACCACCTCATCCCTTGTTACATGATAAGTGAAGACCCTCTCTGTGATTTTTCTTTTTTTGTAAAAATTTAAAATTCATACATACGCTGTTTAAAATATAAAAAACTGTTGTTTTATGCCAGAAATATGTTTAATGGAGATTTGAAAAGCGAAAATATTTTAAACGTTTTTCGATGGTTTTCAGCCATACCAGTTCAAAGCATGCTGCAGATCAGTTTTTTTATTTTCATAAAAATACTAAATTGAGTTAATCAAACATTGGTTAAAGAGTTTTTAAGGAATTAAAGATGCCTATGATATAATTAAATTGTTTAATTAAACATTTTTGTTTTAATTCAAAATTTTACCAATAATTACCATCTGAATTAATTTACTGATACTCCCTTCAGCAGAGACGTCATTAGTACCCCTTTCAGCAGAGACGTCATTAATGTATGAACCCTTAATGTTTGGGACAAAAAATTATTTGAATGGATTTAATATTATATTCTTTTAGTACATATTTTTAGACAATCTCATTTTAAGACAACAATAGAGAACATTTTATAATACAAAAAAACAAAACAAAAGTTTAGTAAAATTATTTTATTAAGTTTAAACAAACGGTTCATTTTCATCAAACTCATCAACATCATTCTGCATTACTCCCTCAATACCATCAAGAATACAGGCATAGAAGTCCTTTGCATCATATGGTACCTCAAAGAAAGCCATTAACTTTTTTACATCTGCTTTCTTTTCCTTTTTGACTTTGTTTTCTAATGGTCTTGGTATTGCTTCAGTCATTTTTGCAAATAACTGTCCTTTTTTTAATAAAGAACTAACTAGACAAGGCTCTGCAGAATATGCACTTTGCACTTCGATTTTCTTTTGAGAGTAAATTATAATTTTCTGATCTCTCATTGGAAATGGCTTTTTTTTTTTAAGAATCTGTTTAGCCATTTTTTGGTAATCTTTAAGAAACCAATCTTCTCCTAGTTTTTGCACTGCTCCATGCTCTGAAAATATTTTGTAATATTCCAGAGGAGAAAGAATGGTTTCTTTTTTGCGTACCACTTTTTCTATACGCCCAAAAACTCGATCAGGAGGTAAAAAACTATGACCCCTGATTGGAAAAAAATGTTTAACAGCATTAAACATAACACTCGTTTCCACAAAGTTTTTCAAACAACACAAAACAACAAAGTTTTTGTTCTGTGATGAACAAGCATCAGAAAATAAATGTAGATCTAATTTCACTTTAGCTCCTCTTTCTGTAATTAAATCTTTTTCCAACTTAGACAAATAGTGAACCAGGGCTGAAGAAACTTCATTAGATCCTCTACCACTCTGAGTTTCCAACCAGGTATAAATAAAAATGTTATCTTTGTTTTGTACTATTTGATCATGTCGAACAAATGTTAAATTATAGAGCCAAATTTGTCGAGCATAAAATACTTCACTAACACTTAATTTAGGAAGTGGTTGGTTTTGTTGCATGTCAAAGCACACTTTAATGACATTTTCATTTTTCTCTTTCATAAGAGAGTAGAATTTTTTTGCTCTTAATTTGTGCAGACGATATTTAGCAAACTCTTCTCCCTTTAACTTTGTATCAAATGTTTTTCTTATCAACTTCTTTTGTGCTTCACAAAAAGAACAGATATCTGTTCTTGGGTTTCCAAATCCAACATTAAACTTTGTGTAAAAAATGTTTTTAAATTTAGAAAGTGATGAAATACCCATATTTTCTTGGTTTCTATGAAGTTTCCAGTTTCTCCATAACTTTACAACATTTAATTCAGGTGAAAGGTACACTCTAACACTTTTCCCTCTCCCATAGTGTGAAACACAACCTTTATATTGACTTATAAAATTCACTATTGAATTGGTGATTTCTTTATCACCTATCGTTTGTCTAAATCCTCCGCGTTTTTCAGGTCTCAGACACCCATTTTTAGAGTAATATTTTATAAGATTATGCAATCTTTTTATTCCAACACATGTTATGGAAAGAAATGTTTTTTTACAAACTGGAACTGTTTTACAACTTCTGTCAGCAATACTGTAGTTTATTGAATGTTTTCTCAAACAAAAATATTCATTCCTTGGCCTGTGTCTTTTAACTTGAGTTAATTTAACAAACTTCAGAAGAAAATTATTCTGTTTAACTTTTAATTCTTCATTGTACAGCTTCTGGAAAAAACCTAAAAAAAATTTTGGTATGTCAAGATTGATATAATAAAGAATTATTTGTATTTTAAATTCATAGTATAGATTGAAACTCATAGCTAACTATAATAATTCTGAACTAACAAAAGTGGCTAGTGTAATACAACTGAGCTCACCAACAATATCCAGGTTGCCAAGATTGCCTGCTTTACATCTTTTGTTGTTGTGCCTACAAGCTATGACAGGTAATTTTCCAAGAGATGAATATCTCTGGCGTTTTTTCTCTCCTGTTTTGCTTATTTTCGATCTTTTCCGACCATGTCCAGGGGTTAGAGAGTAAGAAAATATTTCCAGTTCTGAATCTATTATTTTAGATACCATTTTTAGATAAAATTTGTTACGGAAGTTGCTACTGCGCAAGCGTGAACTTAAGTTTTTGCTATACTTTTTTCTAATGCTGGGACTTATGCCCTTTTGAAAAAACTTGGTGATTTTAATATTGAAAGTAAAGTGGATAAATAATTTTCTATCCATGTTATTATAGTTAGATTTGTTCCATTTACACTATAGAATCCAAAAGTAAAAAAAACTCGATTTCAGCAAAAATGGACTTATATCCCATTTGAAAAAACGCTCTTCAATTGTTCTGCCACAAAATTCATTTTCCAGATCAGAATCCATTTTAGAACACAAAGAAGAAGTTTCACTAAACTCTCATCCAAAAAATTAGCTCATTACATTTTTTCAATCATCATTCATGCTTCACATGCCTCTTCTCTAGTGTCAACAACCCACTTTTTATTTACTCCACAACCCAGCCTTTTTTATCTGCTACATCAATTTTTTTCAATAACATCATTCATGTAAATGTTATTAAGTTGGCCCCATGTTGATTGAGAAAGGCAGCATACAATATATAATTCAATTTTCTAAGGCAATACCTTATTCTGTTACATAATTTATTGAGACTTTCAGCTCACTTTCTATTATTCATAGTCAACAACTGTTTTTGGTGATGATAATGCAATGTTGTGATATTAGGCCAAAATATATATTTGCCATTGGAATAATGTTTTTTGATGAAAGGAGTAATTTTCTTGATGCACTCATTTAAGAAGATTTCCTGACTGCATGATCACTTTTTCTGAATACCAGTATGCTTATCCCTTATATCTGCAAACATGCAGATATAAGCAGTTTTTGTTCAAATTTAGCATATTTAACTCTTGAAAGTCTTTGTAAAATATTGCTTGAGTAGAAGTTGTTATGTGCACTGTTATGTGCTGTGTGACAAAGTGAAATAAGATTCATTGTCGAAGATAAACAATTTTCTATATGATTTTCTCTAAAGATGAGCACTTTTATTTGGGCTGTTGCTTTTTGTTTATTGCTTCACTTTGGAATTTGATGAATGTCTTATTTTTCAATACTTTAGATATATATAACTGGGTGCACTTGAATTTTTAAGCTGCTTGATATTGCAATACTCTATCTTTATGATTGAAAATGACTTTCGAAAGCTAATTTGTTTGTGGTCATTTGACTGCAAGTTATCATCTGTTACTTTTGAAAAATATTTATTAAAATAATTTTAATGACATTAAATGTGTTTTATGATGTTTAAGATATGTTACAATGATATTGATACATTTTAAGAGTTTCTGTTAGATATTTTTTCTAAAAATATTTTTAGAACATTTTTATTGGGTTCTGATGTGCAAAATAAATCTAAAATGAACAGTAATTTTAAATTTCTTAACATAACATACTAAAATCTGCTTTATAAAATTATAGGTTCATTGATGCACTTGAATGAGGCAACACTATTACATAACTTAAGACTTCGGTATAAGAGAAATAAAATATATGTAAGTATTGATACTATGCACTTGTACTGTTGTCTTTAACTAAAAACCTTAATATAGATTTAATTAAGTTCTTCTAAACTTTAAAATGTAAAAGTAGGGTTGGAAATTTTATAAAAGTATTGCACACACTGCTGAGATATGTTTATATAAATGACCACTGAAAGTGCTAAGTCATGTCTCTGAAGAAAGAAAAAGAGATATGATATGATATGAAAAAGAGATGAGGTATGTTTGAGAGATAGATATGTTTGAGGTCAGGTAGCAAGAAAAGAGTTTATTTTGTTTTTCTTATAATAAATTCAATTAATATTGAGAAAGCTTTTATATGTAAATTTTTTAAAAAACATTTAAAACTTGTATTCTTTGTTTTGAACTCATCAAATGTATATTTTGAAGCCAAAAAATCTGAAATTTTCAAAACAAACAAAAAAGTAGCAATCTTGAGAACTTTGCTTCGTTGTATTTTTTAATTAGAACTTTTTTATATAACTTGATTGATTTTTTTTTATTTCTTTTTTTTTTTCAACACTTAGCAACAGTTTTTAGTAATATTATTACTTTTTAGTGAAATTAAATTTTAGTAATATTACCTTTTTTAACATTTGACATCCAAAACAATTAAAATCCTATTTTTTTGATTTTTTAAAATCAAATATTTTTTTCAGACATATGTAGCAAATATCCTCATTGCTGTAAATCCATATCAGGAAATCTCTGACTTGTATACAAAACAAACTATTTCAAAGTACAAAGGAAAGTCTTTAGGAGTTCTACCACCTCATGTTTTTGCAATAGGTAGTTTTATTGTAGTTTTTTTATACTGAGAAAAGAAGTACTACTTAACAAAACATTTATCTTACTATCATTAATTTTTTTCTTTTGTTTTTAGCTGACAAATCATATCGAGATATGAAAGTTTTAAAACAGAGTCAATCTATTATTGTCAGCGGTAACTGTTTGTCTCATTATGTCACATTTAGATTGTTTAGAATGTTGAATATTTTAAATTAAACTGTTGTTTATTGGTTTTAAGGTGAAAGTGGTGCTGGAAAAACAGAGTCGACTAAATATATTTTAAGGTATAAGTTTATATACTACTAAAGAAAAAAGGAACATAGGATTTAGTTCATAACTTACCAATTTTATGCTAACCCATAGTAAATTTTTGTTATTGAAGTGGGGGGGGGGGGGTGATTAAAGTGTTAACATTTAAAATGGTTTCTTTTTTTAAAGATACTTAACAGAAACCTGTGGAGCAAGTACAAGTATTGAACAAAGAATTCTAGAAGGTAATTTTTCTTGCTAAAATAATCTGTTAGATTTTTTAAAATTTAGTTTTTAAAAACTTGTTATATAGATAATAAACTTAGATAAATTACAAATGATTTAAGTTTTAAAATCTTAAAATTTAAAAATCTAAATTATTGATAATATTTACAATTTCAGTTATTTTTCTTTTGTCACCTTTTACTTGATTTTTTTGTCTCCTAGCCAACCCTTTGCTTGAAGCATTTGGAAATTCAAAAACTCTTCGCAACCTGAACAGCAGTCGGTTTGGAAAGTATGTAGAAGTCCATTTTGATGCTAAGGTAATTTATTGTTTGTAGTTTCAGTTTATGAATGGAAAAAGCTGTTTGAGGGAGGCCTAAAACCAGTGACAATATCTATAAAGCAATATTTATTCAGCAGATGTATATTCATTTAATGTTATTAGTTGGATTTTGAAGCATAACAACGAAGTTTAGTACCAAGAAAAACAAGAAAAAAATGTTGAAAATTGGGGTGCATTTTTATTTATGATTAATTGTTTAATCAACTAATCAGTTATCTTATTGTAAGTACTATCATATACTTAAAAACATGGCTACACAAAAATATACAGGCCTTAGCTTTCAAATATGCATCAATTACATCTTTCAATATAGAGTGAGGTTTGGCCAGGAATACTAGCATTTTCAAAGCAAATAAAAAAAGTTTTTTTTTTTCAAAAGTTTTACTAAAAATTGATTTTTTTTTCAGATTTAAACTAAGGTTCTTCACGGAAGCAAAAGTTGAATTTTCGATAAAAAAAAAGTTTTCGAAACTCTATTTTTGTTTCGGTAAGTTCGAAATAATTTCAAACTAATTAATTTTGCATCGAAACGATTTTTTCATTTCGAAATTGTCAAATTTGTTTCGAAATATTTTTGCGATTTCGAAATTCTAAAAATATTACCGAAACGATTTTTTACCTTCGAAATTCTAAAATTTGCTTCGAATTGTTTTTGCGATTCCGAAATTCTGAAAATAATACCGAAACGATTTTTTACCTTCGAAATTCTAAAATTTGCTTCGAAATATTTTTGCAGGGATTAGAACCCCAAAAGTTCTTTTACAGGGATTAAAACGCTCAGGATAAGATAGGGGTTTGATATTTTGTGACATTTTGCGGAAAAGGGAGAAGGGGGATCTGAAAAGTTTTTTGCGTGACATAATTTGCGAATGACCACTTACCTCTACACGGTGAAATGTTTCATATAAAATATTAGCCCTCTCAAAGTGAATAAAACCTACCTATAGCAAAAGCTGCTAAAGTGTTTTTGTTTACAATTTAAATTGTAAATTTTGAACGTAGAATTTTTAAAATTTTTACTATTCAAATTTTTACTTATTAATTATTGAATGAAGATGCTTAAAAGCATCTTCATTCAATAATTAATATGATGGAGGGAGATGCTATATTTTAATTTTCAATTTAATATGAAAGGAAAGGGAGTAAATATTTTATTCCGGCTCTGAAAAAACTACATTCTATTCAACAGTCATATTTGCTTTTGTTAACAAAATAAAATTAAAAAGATTTATAATGTTCAATCAAATAAAAAGATATTAGAAATACATGTATAAGTACTACTATTTAACTAAATCGACTTTTAGTCGATTAGTAGAAAATCCAAAGTCGATTACATCGACTCTTAGATTTTTCAAAGTCGACTAATTTCGACTTTTAGTCGATTTAGTCTTAGTCGATAACAACACCAGTTTAAACACTTTAATTTTAAATTTGCATAACGTAAGTTTAAACTTTAGATTTAGAATTTTTATAGAACTTTATAGAACTTTATAAAATTTTATAGAATTTACATAAAAGTTCGTGCGCTTTTCCTAAATGATATAATTTAAAAGTTATAATATGCAATTCCTTTAAGGCCTGTAACGCACGTATATGAAACCATTGTTGCAATGTAAACGGCTAATTACTCTCTTGGGATTATTTAGATGAGATTTACAGCGATTTCAAACAATTATATTTATACCTTAGCAATCTTTTTGTTACATAACTAAAAATTTTAGTTCGAGTTGTTGAGGCAAGATCAAGTTATTAGGTTTTAAAGATTTACTAAAAACACGTGTTTTACAACACATTTTTGGCCATTATGGATAGTAAAATTAAAAAAAAAAAATTAGCTGTTTTTTATTTCATTTTAATATAAATTTATTCTCATCAAAAAAAAAAAATCATAATTTTGATTACTAAAAAAAACAACTTGTTTTCAGTTGTGTGCCACCTTAAATTTACCAAGATAGTATTATTTTGCCATATATATATATATATATATATATATATATATATATATATATATATATATATATATATGTATAATATATCTATATATATCTATATATATTATTCATATATATGTATATATGGCAAATTATTATATATATATATATATATACATACATACATATATATATATATATATATATATATATATATATATATATATATATATATATATATATATTATAATAATAAAAGGTATACTTGCCGAAAAACCCCGTGGTAAATTATTTAGGCACCCGGTTATTTTAATATTATTATGCAAATAAAATATAAGGTATTAAAATTACTTTTTGGAATAAATTTAACTTTCCAAAATTCTTTTTTTTTCTTCTTGTAATTAATTTCACTTTTCGAAATTCTTTTTTTTCTTTGGAAAATAATTTCACATTTCGAAATTTTGTTTTTTCTTTCGAAATTAAAATCAGTTTTCGAAATACACTTTTTTTTTTCGAAGTTAATTTCACATTTCGAAATTCTGTTTTTTCTTTCGAAATTAATTTTACTTTTCGAAATACACTTTTTTTTTTCGAAGTTAATTTCACATTTCGAAATTCTGTTTTTTCTTTCGAAATTAATTTCACTTTTCGAAATACACTTTTTTTTTTCGAAGTTAATTTCACATTTCGAAATTCCGTTTTTTCTTTCGAAATTAATTTCACTTTTCAAAGTACATTTTTTTATTTCGAAATTAATTTCACATTTCGAAATTCCTTTTTTATTTTCGAAATTAATTTGGCTAGTTCAATTATTTTCATAAGTTTTTATAGATTTCGAAAAGAAAGAAGTATTTCGGTACCGTTTTAATCGAAAATTTTCGAAATTTGCAATTTCGATAATGAACCCTAATTTAAACACTTTTTTTTTTTTTTTTTTAAGTGCATAAAGTATGTTTTTAAGGGCAAATTTGTGCACTTAAAACAGTTTTTTAACAGCATATTTTTAGTTGCCCTACTAAAAGTTGTTGTTAATCTCAAGGAACTATTTTTCATTTTTTTCCCCTATAAATTTTATTGTAACTATAATAAATGTTAAGTGACTTTTTGCTGCACTTTTTTACTTCTGTTATGTAAAAAAGAATGCAACTCCTGCTTTTTTTCAAAATAATTACCATAGAAATCTTTATAATAACAGCTTAAAATGCTTAGTGAATTATATTTGTTGTTCAAATCTGCTTTTCACAATATTTTTTCTCATTGCACTAAAAGGAAGATTTTTAATTTTGAATAAATCTTGTTTCCTTAAAAATCCAGTTTAGTGGCATTGAATGAAGAGAGTTTTTATCACATTTCTATATATTCAATATATTTGTAAACTAAAATAAGTTTAACAACAAAAAAAAGTAACCAAAGTTCTTAATTTTACTTTATGGAAAATGGGCAGAAGTAAAATTACTCTTATTTTTAAAAAAAAAAAACAGTTTTTTTAAGTATTTCCCCCTCCCTCCCCTCCCTCCCCTCCCCTCCCCTCTCCCCCAGTCTTAGGATGAAAGCCTTCATTTTAGCTCTGCAAATCCATAATTGCTCTGTTGGCTGTTCTTGTTGTTGCAGAAATAATGAATCTACAAAAATTCAATTTTCTTTATTTATTATAGACTACAAGTAAGATAAAGATGAACTAATTTTGAATGTAAAAGTGTCATTTTAACAACTATTCTCTTGGATTGTTCCAAGTCAAGATGATTTGACATGGAACAATCCAAGAGAATAGTTGCAGAAAAATATAAATATTAATTAGTATTTCCAAAGCATTATTTTAAACTATATCAGTTTTTGCTGTATTTTGTTGCTGTATTTTGTTGCTGTATTTTGTTGCTGTATCAAAATGCAATAAAGTGTAAAAAAATTTTTTAGGCTAATCTTTCTGGTGCATTTATTTCTCATTATCTTTTGGAGAAGTCTCGTGTATGTAGGCAAAATCCTGGAGAAAGAAACTATCATATTTTTTATCGAATGTGCACAGGAGCTCCTACTGATATGAAGAAAGCACTGGGGCTTTCTGAACCAGAGTCATTTAATGTAAGTTTTATTTATTTAGTATTTTGCTTCAATGATAGATTCAGGTTCAAAAATCTTGCTTATTTCCAGGCTGTAGATACTTCTTTATTTCTATGTCTTTGCTCTAAAACTTATTTTACTCAACATCATTTTATTTCAGTACTTGAACAAAGGTTCATTGAATGAGAAAGATTTAAATGATGCTAAAGATTTTACTCTTTTGGATAATGCCATGAATGCAGTTGGCATTACGTTGACACAAAAGTCTGACATTTATCGGGTAACAGCAGCTGTGTTACACCTTGGGAATGTTGAATTTCAAGAAAATATTAGTGATAAAAAAGGTGCTTTTTTTTATTACTTATGAGCTCTCTTTTTTTAATGTTTTTTTTTTTAAAAAAACTTTTTTATTTGCAGGACAGGGCAAAACTTTTTATTTGCAAGAGTTTGATTTTAAATTAATTAAAATTTTCTTTAATGCTGGAACAATATTTTTATTTCTAAAAATTTTATTTTTAGGAGGATGTCAAGTGACTCCAAGGTCAGATAAATCTGTATCAAATGTTGCAAAACTTCTTGGTGTTCAAGTTGATGAACTTTTAATGGCACTTTCAACAAGAGTTATGATGACTGCAAAAGGTGGAGGAATGGGAACTATGTATAAGTATGGTTTACTTTTAAAAAGAATGTTCTTTTTTTTTTAAAACCTCATTTACTTATTTTTGTCATAACTTGATAACTCTATGGCCATTAAATTTGATGTACTTGATTTTAGAATTCCTCTAAAACCAGAGCAGTCAGCTGCTGGAAGGGATGCTCTGGCTAAATCTATATATTCTAAACTTTTTGACTACATTGTGGGATGTGTGAACCAATGTTTTCCTTACCAATCATCTCAAAACTATATTGGTGTTCTTGATATTGCTGGATTTGGTATGTTATTTTTTATACCAAGTATACCATCGACAAATTGTTCGTGCATTTATGCTTCAATGCTTTACTTCAATGTTTTTAGATATTTTTTTTAACTTGATAAATTTCAGAGTTTTTCGAAATTAACAGCTTTGAGCAGTTGTGTATCAATTACTGCAACGAAAAGCTTCAGCAGTTCTTCAATCAGCGTATTCTAAAAGATGTATGTTAAAAATTTAAATATATGCATTTTTTTTTTACTTCTTTATTTCAATGTAGTAAATGTTTTTTTTTTTTGCATATAAAGCTATCAGGCTTGTACACACAGTTACCAGGCTATCATATTTGTGTACCTAATTGAGTAGGTTTTAATATTGTGTATTTTTAGCAATTCAACAAATCCATGTTTTATATTTATACAAAAATCTGCAAATCAATATGTGATAATCAGTTTTTACTGTTGTAGCTAGGCCAGACATTATTACATTCACATTTCTTCATTACTGTAGTTGCATCCATATATAAGCAATACACACAGTAGTAACTCTGCAGTTACTACTGTGTTTATTGCTGCCACAACCATCCCAATTATCATAACCTCAACAAACATTCTCTAGTGAATACTAGCTAAACACTTTAATTAATAATAGTGATTTTTGGCACTGCTTAGTGAGTGTATTGATTTTACTCTTTCCCAATTATATTTGTTTGATTGTTAAGAGTGGGTTTCCCACTGCTGCAATCCTCATTTCATTTTTTTCCATTACTAAATAATTGGCTTCCATTTTTGTTGTTATTTACTGACACCTTGATTGAGGTCTGATGTTCCTTCAGGTTTATTTATGGATTGGATTTTTACGTCTTTATGAATAGAGTGCTTATTATTATGTGGGTTTACTCAAAACATCACAATATTATATCACAAAATATTATATCAATTAAACCAGTAAACAATTTTTCTTTATGTTCAAAAATTGAAGGAAAATATAAAACTTTTTTTCCTAAGTTTTTCTTCCGTTTTCTTGGGGACCAGAAAAGAGCTTCTGTGATACCTAAATTTAATAGTTTTAGGAACTTTTCATGACAATTTTTAATCTAAGAAGATAAGTTCACAATATTATTTTTTTTTTTTTTTTTTTTTTTTTTTACAGATAAAGAGACAACTAAACTTAAGATGATTGCTAAGATACGAATAGTTAAAACAGTTTCCTAATATTTAACTCTCATAATAAATTTACAGTGGTAATTTACATAAATTTACAATAGCAATTGTTATTGTATTAGTTAAAATGTTATTTAAATCAAGTATTTAATTAATAATTTATCTAAAAAAAATTGCAAATAAGCTCCATAAATTCTTTATAATTTTTTAATATCTAAAACAAGGTAACTTTTCAGATAGTTAACTCAAAAGATTATCTTGAAACTAATTTTAACTAAAAAACACTTTACCCATATTTTTAATGTGTTAAATCTGTTAAATATTTGTCATGAGTTGTTTAATAAGGATATTTGTTCTTACTGTCTTGTTTTATTATCCATATTTTATTTTTTGCTTTATTACATTTCTTACATTTTTTTAGGAACAAGCATTATATGACAAGGAAGGACTTGGCGTTAAGAATGTATCGTATGCAGACAATAAAGATTGCATAGGTATTTTCTATTGGTTTTTTTTTTTTTTTTAATGCTTGTTAATGTTGATTCTTATATTAGCGCAATTAATTTAGAACTATTTGAAATGAAGAATATTGGAATAATGGACTTGCTAGATGAAGAAATGAAATTCCCGTCACCAAGTGATGTACATTTCACAAATGAAGTTCATGCAAAAAATAGCAAGCATTTCAGACTTGCTGTAAGCATCAAATTTTTTTGGACCTTACTTTGTATTTCAGAATGTAATAATTAATGTGTAAGTAGTTCAGTATTAAATTTTTTTTTTTTTTTTAAGATTCCACGAAAGTCTCCTCTACCCATTCATAGAGCAGTAAGGGATGATGCAGGATTTTTGATACGGCACTTTGCTGGTGCAGTCTGTTACCAAACAGTAAGTAGCTTGCTGTATTAATGTAATCTTTAAGTAACATGAGTTTAATTTTAGGAATATTATCTCACAGTTAAATTTCTTTTTCTTTTTTATTTTCCTTTAGGTTGGTTTTTTAGAGAAAAATAATGATGCGTTGCATGATAATCTGGAACAGTTACTTCTGGAGTCCTCTGACCCATTTATAAAAAATTTATTTCCAACACCCAAATCAGCCACCAACAAAAGTAAAAAGCTTACATTTGAAAGTGTTGGCATGAAATTTAGGGTAGGTTTACTAATTTCAATTTTGATGAAATTTGCTATTCATTAAAGCTATAATAAAATTCCTGGATTTGTTTTTTATAGAATCAACTTGAGTTATTGATGGAAAAATTGAGATCAACTGTAAGTTATTTTTAAACGAAATGCTTTTTTAAAATTACATTTATAAAAACTTTCAATAGAACTTTATAAATACTTTTTGTTGATGATGATAGTTTTTTTTGTTTAATTTCATAAATTTTGTATGAATTTTAGTTTCATAAATTTTGTATGAATTTTAATTTCATAAATTTTGTATTAAAATTTATGTTATTTCATATATAGTTTATTTATATGTTCATGTAATATTCCCATCCAACATAAGATGTCTTTAAGACAACTTTAAGGTGTCTAGACAACTTTAAGATGAGTTAAACACGGTTTACACTAATACATTATACTGCTGAAATTTTAAAATTTTTAATGGTAATCCTTGCTTTTTAAATTTAAGAGATTCTTAAATTATAAGAATTCGTTTGTAAATAAGTTTGTTTAGTGCATGTTGTTTTTAATACTTTTATATTTGTTCAAATGTTTGTTTTGATATTTTTAGTATTCAAATTTTTAGTTCAAAATTTTTAGGGTTCAAATTTTATTCGTTGCATTAAACCTAATGATGCAATGAAAAGTTGTGATTTTGAAGGTGGTCAGATTCTCAGTCAATTGCAATGTGCTGGAATGGTCTCAGTCTTAGAACTTATGCAAGAAGGATATCCATCAAGAACCTCATTTACAGATCTCCACAGCAAGTAAGATTTTTTAATTAGAAAACTTTGTTTTTGATGACTAAATCAACTCCATAACAAATGTTTTTGTGATTTTTTTTAGTGTAGATACTAAAATCTCTCAAATTTTATGTTTCTTTAAAAAAATATTACTTTATATATAGATATAAGACGTATTTGCCTGAAAAACTGAGTCGCCTAGATCCACGCACATTTTGTCAAGCTTTATTTAGAGCTGTTGGAGTTGAAAATAGTAATTTTAAATTTGGCATGTCTAAAGCCTTCTTCAGACCTGGAAAGGTATTTCTTATTTTAAAAAATATGTAAAAAAGTAGAGAATGTTTGAAAGTAAATAAAGTTTTAACATAAAATAGTAATATGCTTGAAAATATCTGAATACTTTGCATTCAAAAATTGTTTTTAAATGTCTTGTAAATTGTGCAAATTATTTGTATTAGTTATTATATTATGTTAACATACTGCCTTGTAATCTTTTGTGGAATTTGTGGTATTGAAACCTAAAAATATAAATTGTTAATGCATAAATTTAAACTACTGATTCTGTTGAAAATATCTGTGTTGATAAAAATATTAATTTAACACACTTTTTTTAAATACACTAGATTGAAGCATTACCTAATTTCTTAATCAATTTAACTCATAGGGCCTAAATTTGTCATAAAAATGCAACCATCTTTTCTTTTTTTTTTTGCACTTTTTGTTAACTTATAAATATTGTTCATAAGAAAAGATAAAGCTTATAAATATGGAAGTTATTAACAGTTTTTGTTGATTATAATTGTTTTTTATTTTTGTTATTACAATTTTTGGTAATTTTTGTTTGACTTTTAATGGAAAAATCTTTAATGAAAAAGGTTTTTTGGCAAAATTTGTTTACAACCTAATGTGTCAGTGATAAGTTTAGTTTTAAGTGTGTAAAATGTAAATTTTGATTGTTCTAGTTTGCAGAATTTGATCAAATCATGCGTTCTGATCCAGAAACATTAAATGCCCTAGTATCAAAGGTTTTAAGATGGATTGTTGTGCATCGATGGAAGAGAACTATATGGGGAGCTATATCTGTCCAAAAGCGTTAGTTAACATTTTTATTATTTCTTGCTTGCTTTATTTCATCAATCAGTTATGTAAAGTTTCTTAGATCTATTGATAATTTGATGTTAAATGTACTTATAGTTTGTGCTGATAGAAAATTTTTATTAACTTTAGTTGCAAACAAAATTAAGTATCGTCTTGAAATGCTTGTGCGCATTCAAAAAACTGTTCGTATGTTTTTGGCAAAGCGCAAGCACAAGCCAAGGTTAAACTCAATTAGTAGATTGTTTGATTTTTCAACTTGATTTTTCATTTTCAAAAATTCTTTTGTTTTTATTGATTGTTGTAATGCTTTAGCTCACAGTTTGATTTTACAGATATAAAGCTTTAGCTAAGATGAGGAAACTAGATGGCCAATTGAAGCAACTCATGGAAATGGGTATAATTTAACATACTTAATATTATTTATTTGAAAAAATATTGATGAAGTTAAATTACTTTTTTTTTTCAGTTGGTTGATACAGTTTTTCTTGTGCGAAATAAACTTTTTTCTACTTTATTACGTTTATAATTTTTATTACACTTATAATACTTTTATTTGTGCACTTTCAGTTTCAATGCTAAATAAAGATAAAGATGTTTTTCACAAACAAGTTCAAGCCCTTGTTCATGATGTTAATAATGCAGTCCAACAAATTCAGGTAGTTAAACTTATTTTTCAATTTGAAAATTTTATAATTCAATATTTTTTTATTTTTTTTTTGAAATATGGTTTTGTGAATTAATTGCTATTGAATATATACTTTTTTATTTTAGAATACCATTATGTCAGAAAATCAAATGACAACCTGCTATAATGAGCTTGTTCAACTAATTTCTAAGCAGTTAAATGTTCTGCAATCTCAAATGTCAGCACAACAAGAACAGGAAAAGGTCAGGAAACTGCAAGAACAAATGGACCTTGAAAAACAAAAACAAATTAAAGAAGATGCTCTAAAAAAACAAGAAGAACAATCAAGAAAAGAGTAAACTTTCATGTTCTTTGTTTTGTTTTTTTTTGTTGTTTTTTTTTCAAATGTTTTTATTAAAAACAAGTAAAAACATTCAAGTTCTGTAAAATTTCCGTAAAGATTGAAAGTCATGATTAAAGCTATTTGTCAGAGTTTTTTGTTTTCTGATTATTCATGTAGCTATGAAATAAGTTTGAAAACTTTTAACTTTATGTTCTGAAATTTCATTTAGGCGATTAATTAAAGAAGCAAAAATGAAAGAAGATGCTGAGGCAGCTGAGAAAAAAAGACATGAGGAAGAACAAAAAAATAAAAAAACTATTGTATGTGTTTTTAATTTTAAAATTATTTAACATAAAATTGTATGAGATCTTTTTACATCAGGGTTTTCTGTTTGAACAATTTAGGAAAGCATGAAGGAGGAGGACCTAAAGGAACAACAATTTTTGTATGTTTCTTAAAATTTCTGTATGTTTGTAAATAGAACTATTTTCACTTATAGTGAAAGCGAACTTTTTAATTTCACACTTTCAAATGTTTTATAAGTAATTGCTTATTTTGTTTAAATACAAATTCACTCCCAAAGATTTATAATTCCTGTTTATCTAACTCATTTCTAGTTTGGTATCTATACTTTTTACTTTTGCAGATCACAGCGTGAAGCACAGGAACGCAGAGACTATGAGCTTGCCCTACGTTTGGCAGCTGTATGTTGCTAAAATGCTTACTATAAATTGCTCTTTTTTTTTATTTACAGAACTATTTGTTAGCAAGATAATTTTATTTGTAGTGCAAATGATGATAGTAAGTGGTTTAAAAAAGATTTTTTTTATACAGGATCCCTCCACAATGATCTCAGAGGACCAAATCCAATTAAAAAGGTAAGTGAGCTACAGTTATTTTAAATACAGCTCATTGATTTGCCATATATACTATTTACATATACAGTATGCAAAAAAGATAATTGTGCACTTAAAAAAAATCAAAATTTTAAAGATTGCATCAAAAAAATGAGTTTTCCGTTAAAATACTTGAAATTTTTTTTAAGATATCTTATCAAGTATTGTTTAAAGAATTTATTTGTGTATTGGTGAATTAATTGCTTTTCATACCTGTTCAATTTTACACAATTGATCTTAATGATGCATAAAATTGACAGCAAAAAAATTGGCTTTGAGAATTTCACAATATATTGAAGCATCCATTTTTTCATCAATAAATGTCAATTTCTCCACTCCTTTCCAACTCATACTACCCCTAAACCATCACATTTCCTCCTCCATGCTTTACACTACCTCACAAACAACTTAATTTACAAACTTCTTCTCTTTTTTTGCCACACTTTCTGAACTCCATCCGATGAGACGAGGTTGTGTTTTGACTCATCTGACCACAAAATTTTTTTCCAATATGATATCAGCATTTTTACGTACTTCTTTGCAAATTCTAATCGTTTCATTTGTTTTGCAGTTAAAAAAGGTTTTTTTTGAACAATTCTACTTCTATATCTTTGTTCTCTGATACAATTTCTAATTGTTTCAGAGGTTACTGTGATATTGTGATCTTTTTGAACTTTTAAAGCTAATTAAGCTGTCGAAACAAATCTATTTTTCTTCACATTAATGATGTTATTGCGATCAATTGTACTGGTGGTCTTGCGTTTTCGTCCTCTGCTAGCCACACTAGCAACGGTTCCAATCAGATTATGCTTCTTAACAACTGAGAACACTTGTAAAAAGAATTCCTGTTTCTTTTTGGATCTGGCAGTAGGATTTTCCTTGATTTTTCAAATCAACTACGAGGCTTCCTTGATGGAGAGACAAATGCTGTTTTCTTGACGCCTTTTTGCTCAAACACTATATTTTATTTTTAGAACGAAAGCATTTTTAAAAAATTACTATTTTTAATTTTACTAACTAGTTTGATTGTTCAATTTGCTTGATTTATGCTAAAATAATGACCTATTTTGTCAGCGTACGATTATTTTTTTTGCAGTCAATTTTAAGCATCATTAGATCAATTGTGTAAAATTCAATAGGTATTATCATGCTAATAATTAGTTATGTAAATAAATAAAAAAAAGATCAATTTAAAGTAAGCATTTTAGCAACATACAGCTGTATGAAAAGCAATTAATTCACCAATACACAAAAAAACTCTTTAAACAATACTTGATGAGATATCTAAAAAAAAATTAAAAGTATTTTAATGGAAAACTCATTTTTTTGATGCAATCTTTAAAATTGTTTTTTTTTTCAAGTGCAAAATTATTTTTTTTGTATACTGTATATACTATTGATCAAAATTTCGGAATCATTTAAAAATCATGTTTCCTTGTTGTTGTTTTTTTGCATAAAACAACTTGAGTTTTCAAAGACATTTCATGAGTAAATTACAGTTAACAACAAAATATGAATATATTAGTGTTAAGAATCTAATTCTATTTTTACAAAAATGCATGCTTATCAATTAGTAGCCACTAACTCACATTTTATCAAAGAAATCTTTCCTTCTTTTAATACTTGCCTCACACAGTCCTCCTAATTTTTTTTGTAGAATATTTTTTCCAAACCCCACCAAACTCCTTTATAGGATGTTTTCAACTTCTCTGCAGTTTCCCTAATGGAATGATGTTCTTTTTGCAAAGTAATTATAAGATTTAATTTCATCGTACTTCTAAAAATATACAGTGATGTGCTAAATTGTTTGAAAGTTTCAAGTTTTAAAGAAATATAAATATATTACCTGTTACTCAAATCTTTTTACTTTTGAAAAAAGTCAAATAAATTATTTAGTACTTATTAAGCTTTGGCATTAATTTTTTTTTATTTTCTGAAATTATAACAAAATATTGACCTTTATTTAGCAAATTTATACAAAAACTTGGGTTGGTTCCATTTTTTTTTTTTTTTATGGTAGTGCATTTAAATTAATATTAATAACGTGTTTTTTAGAGGAAATAATGACTCAGATTCAAAGTCAGCTAAGTATAATCTGAAAAAATGGAGTTATCCGGAACTAAGAGATGCAATTAATAATTCATGTGGTATGTTTTTACACATTTGTTCTTAGACTTTAAGGACACTAACTTTAGAAGTCACTAAGTCTACTAAAGTTCTAAAAGCAACATTTTTACTAAGCTAAGAATCAGCTATGAAAGTTTAATATTAAATTAATCATTTTAAAATATTTTTCAATTTACATGTTTCCAATAGTTCTGTATCTCCAATTTTTGCAATATTAAAAAAATATTATAAAGCTTTGAGAGACAGATATGTATGAGGAATTTCTATTGTTACTATTGTCATCATTGGATTTGCCAGCACTCTGCTGCTACTTTTTAACCCTTTTTTAGAGAATGTACTGGTGTTAATATCACTATGATTATGTACAATTTGAAGTGCTGAAATTTTTTTTACAAAATCACGAAAAGCTTTGATTCTCATTGAATTTTTAAAAAACTGATTTTAATGTTCGCTCTAATAATTAAAGACTTTACTTATTCAAAATACAACTTTTTGACACCTGCTTGTTAAAACAGTTATGGTTTATCTCAACCTCCATTGAATTTTAGTTTAGTTTGGTTTACAAATATAAAACTTATTAAAATGTCTTCTACTCAGTTTTCTTTTTTAACTATTTTTTTATGTTTTTTTATGTTAATTCTTAAATTTATAGATTTGGAATTACTTGAAGCATGTCGTGTTGAGTTCCATAGAAGATTAAAGGTATACCACGCGTGGCGAAAAAGAAACATGAATAAGACAGAGTCTGCACCAAATGCTCAGCGTGCACCAGCGGACATTATTAGGCAATGTATGACTATTTGACTTTTTATATAAAAAAGTTACACATTTTTTAGTTATTTTTTCTTTTGTTTAATGTTATAAATATGTCTTCTATGCTATAAATATGTTCCTATGCAGTAAAATATCTATTATTGCTAAATATTCTTGATATTAGCTTTATTTTCAAAATATTTGCTTCGTTTAACTGCGTTTTACCTAAAGTTTGCAAAACTTGCGTTCAATATGATCACTATGAAGTGAAACTAAAAAATAACGTTAAAAATCATAACATTAAGTAGTATTTAGATTGCTTATATGTGCTGGAGTTTTAAAACTCAATTTTTTTTTTATATCTTTGTCAGGCGAAGTGTCATCAGCAATCTTTCCAAAGACTGAACAGCTTAAATATTCAAATACTCAACGGTATTTCAGAGTTCCTTTTTCAAAACCGTCTGATCAGTACAGAGATTCAGCGTACAAAAAGGTTGGATTTTGGTAAGTGATTTTTTATTCCGATTAAAATTCATTTATTGACGGAACATTTCAAACGATGCTTTGCGTATGACGTCACTTAAGTACAGCATTAAACAGGGGTTGATTAATGAGTGAAGGTTGAGGAGAGTGTCGAATACATAGTGTACTGTAAAAAAGTCATTTCCTTTAAATACGCTGTATCCTTTCAAAATGTTTTTTAAGAGATTTAGTATATAGAACGCCAGCATGCATAAATATAATTTCGAAAAGAATCCAGCTTGAGCCAAGTTTGTTGTAAATTCATTGTTCTCTTCAATCGACCTTTCTTTTGTTTTTACTCCTCGAACAATATATGCCCCTTGGATTTTTGCTGTTGGACGGCCGTTTCTCCACGTGTGATCCTGATAAAGTGTTATATAACAATACGAGCATACTGCCAACGAAATAAAAATAAGCCCGAATAAAATTTTTGTCCCTATGATAGCGTTTCCTGATAAAAAAGGCGTTACAAACCCTAGAAATCCGATCAGCCAAATGAGTGCCATGAACCATGTAATATTTCTTTTGGTGAATATTTTTTGATACGCGTTTGGATGTCGAACAGAACAGTATCTTTCTAACGCTATAATTGTATGCGTTATCATTGTTATTACTAATAGCACTGGTATGAGGTACACCAATGAGTTTGAAAGCCCGCAGTTGTGCGTTCTCTTCGTTACTTTTATGATGTGAGCACTCATGATAGGCTCTACCGTTGATCCTACCATAAAATCAGCTATGCATATGCTGAATAGAAGTCGGTTTGATCTGGTTCGGATTTTTTTTTGGCGAAGAAAAGCAGCAACAATTGTACCGTTCAATAGTATCGTCGGAACTATGGCTAGTAGGTTAAGAATCGCAAGGAACGTGGAGAAACCAATAAAATTGTCAGTTAACAAATATGTAAAAATATCTCCGCTAGTCTGAGGTCCGCTGCACGATACATTGAGGAGCAAACGATTGATTGTCATGTTATTGAAATTTACAACGCTTGAATCGATGTTGCTCTCGTTCATTTTCGATTAAATTTGTGTTTTACTTTTTTTTTTGTTTTTAACTTTTTCCTTGTAAACTTCAAGCGTTTGTTTCCTTTTGAGCGGTTGATTCAATTCCAATTTATAACAGTTAAATTATTTAAAGTCGTTGATTTATTTTCAATGGTGAATGTAGCTCTCGCGCTCTCCGTTTTTGAAATAGTTTTAAATTTTTCTCCCTGAAATCTTTTCAGGTATGCGCATTTCGACGGTGAGTGGGTTGCTCGCCAGCTAGAGATTCATCCAAATGGTGCACTCCTCTTAGTTGCTGGAGACAATGATATGGATATTTGTGAACTAAGTCTGAGTGAAACACGTTTGATGGAAAAGCCTGGGGCTGAAATTACGTGCGACGAATTTGACGATGTATGGGTGCATTATGGGGGGAAATTGGATCGAGATTTTAAAGGCAAGCAACGTAAATGAAATAGTTCTCTAAAATTTGAATTTTTTTATTTATTAACTAATTTATTTACAAACACTAATTTATCTACTAATTTATTTATGTAGTTTATTTATTGGATTGAAGCTGTACATTTTGTAGATTTCGGTTTTGTAACTCGGCTATTTAAAATAAGTCCAAACGATAAAAAGTTGAAACGAGGTTTGATCAAAAGTTTTTGATTGGCCTTTTTTAACATTCATGTTTATAAAAACATCTTTTAACATCTGTTATTTATTTGTAGATGCAATTAATGCTCATTAGGTATTGAAAATTAATTTTTAATTAAAACGCGGGACTTTTTTTTTTCTTATCTTTTTGAAGATTATTTTTGCTCCTGTGAATTTTAAAATGAGAAAAATATCATTTTGTAATCACTGTATGAAAAAATTAGACTTTTCCCATTTTCCAAGATTTCATCAGTTCACGTGCTTCTCCGTCATCTTTCGCATACTTTGTTTCTAAATCGTTCATATCCAGTTCACGGGTCATTTCATATTGTTCTTCGAGAGGCTTCCCCAAAATGCTTCGCGAGCGTATGAACTTGTTTGCCTCGTCTAAAAAATAACCGCTTGCTGCAAATAGTTACATTAAAATTCATCAACTAATAAAAACTAATTAGAAAAAAAAAAAAAGTTGCTGCAAGAAGAAAAAACATACTCGACCGCAAACCAATTTCAAACAGCGTTTGCAAGTGAAACTCTTTGATTGCAGGTGTAGTTGCTTTTTGAGTAGGCTTTGGTGTTGTAATTTTCTTTTTGCTATTTTGACCAGTTCTGATAGTAGGTTTTGTTGTTACTTTGTCGGATTTCAGAATTTCAGTGGTATTGATTAAGAGAAGTTCTTTTCCATTGAGTGTTGAGTTTTTCAAGTAAATTTTTAAAGGTTTTGAATCGGATGGTAGAAGGTGGTAAGGCATAACCAGAATGATATATCCGATTAAGGCCTAATAAAGTAACGATATTTCACTAAAGATTAATTTTTTAGAGTTTTCTAACTTACGACATTAGTCTTCTTGTTTCATTAAAACAAACCAATCTTTAAACACAACAACAGAGAAACCTTTAAACATAACAACAGAGAAAAACTAAGTCATAGCAAGTTTAAATTTAGAGACTTTTAGATATATAGTGAGAGCGGTACGAACAATACAATTTAATCCGAAATGTCGAAAAATTCTGAAGTATGTTAAAACTTTCAGACTTTACACGGAGTAAAGCTCATTTTATTGGTAATTTAAATAATGGAAGAAAACAGGATTTATTTTTTATTCATTTTCAAACCTTATAAAGTTTTTATTTATTCTGACTTAATGCTTATACGAGAGGAATATTTTAAACGGATATGTAGTGGAGCACTCTTGAACAAAAACAACGGGGAGCACTTCAGTAACCTACCGAAGAGCGGTAGGGGTGGTCCGCCCGGGGTGACACCCAGTCTCTCAACTTCTAAAACAAACAAAAGTACAAAACTTGCGAAAAAAATTAAATCGCTAGCGTAACTTCTTCTTTTTCGAAGTTTATTGTAGAATTTGATTTCACAGCCCAACACGGAAAGCTTTCTTGGCTTTATGGTATATTATCCAAAGAACACGAGGAAATATAGTACATGTAAAAACTGTACATCAACCCAGTAAGGTCATTGCAAAAAAGGGTAAAAAACAAGTTGGTCAAATGACATTAGGAAAACACAGTGCACTTGTTATTGTATAGTGAATGCAAAAGACAATTTCTTACCACCAGTTTTCATATATTCTAGAGTTAATTTTAAAAGTTTGATGTTAAAAAATGCTCCATCAGGAAGTTTAGGTTTAGTTCATCTGTCGGATGACAGCAGAGAACTTTCAACTATACTTGAAAAATTTTATAAAACATGTCAAATCTTCAAATAATGAACCAGTACTATAAAGTTTATAAAATATGTCAAATCTTCAAATAATGAACCAGTACTATAAAGTTTATAAAATATGTCAAATCTTCAAATAATGAACCGGTAATATAAGTTTTATAAAATATGTCAAATCTTCAAATAATGAACCAGTAATATAAGTTTTATAAAATATGTCAAATCTTCAAATAATGAACCAGTACTATAAATTTAGATAATCCTGATAGTCATTCATCAATAGATATTGTTAAAAGTTATAGAATTGCGCTTTTGACATTTCCTCTCCATTGCACTCATAAACTACCCAGCTAACACAAAACGTTCGAGTACGTTCGAAGAACGGTACAAACGTTCTACGAACGTGCCCGACCGTTTCTAACGTTCTACGAACGTTTCTTGAACGTTTTGTGTTAGCTGGGTACAGCCACTTCACAAATTTATATTTGGGCCGTTCAAAAAGTGTTAAAGTTTGCATGCAGAGCTTATATGGAATTTCTACCCTGGATTCCAATCACTATTTATGAAATTACTGTTAAGCATGCTTTTTAACGAGCATTTAATGCAATAAATATATTTTCTAGATTAAAAGTGGCTGGAATTTACCCACTTAATCACAATATTTTTGAGAGACATGTGACATGGTCATAACTATCTTTAATCATATGTTACTGACAGAAAACACAGCTTCACTGTTAACAACAATTTCTTCATTACCATCTCTATCGGAAAATACCATTTGTTCTAAAGCTCTTTTATCAGTTATTACAATAACTAAAAGTTCTTCAGTATCTCCTAATCAATTAATACAGTCTTCTTCGGTCTGCATTATCAGTTCCATTAGCCCCATATAAACCTCCAAGAAAAATTAGTAATATAATTGTTGGTCCAAATAATATATGACCTAAAATTGCTCCTCGAAAAACTATTTCAAAAAAGGAAAAAAATCTTAGCACTCCTTTATTGATTGATGCATCAGAAAGAGGAGCTTTAGTTAATACTATAGAATCAAGATCATCTTATTGAAAAAAAAACTGAGGAATAAAAATGTAAAAAAGAATCTAATTGTAAATAAAGTTTTGAACGTTGAACAACGTTTTTGTAATTGTTAAGAAGCTCAGCATGTAAAAAAAATATAAAAGTTTTTCTTTTAAATACAGAACTATTTTTAGTTTTAACTAATGTAACAAAATCTAAATTTAACGAAAAAGCACTCAGTTTTAAGAAAATTTTAAAATACCTCAGTTTTAAAGATTTTTGTTCACCTGTGTACCGCTAGAGACATTTGAAATTATAGTTCTGAAAAAATTGAAAAATGAAATTACAGTTCATAAAAACAAACTTCCTATGCATAAAGCCGGATTTCCATAGAATTTACTGAATTTGTAGTGTTTTATGTTTTTCAAGATAGACCTTTTTTTTTAATCCTGCATTTTACTACCATATTTGCTTCAAAACGCAATAATTTTTGGCTCATAAAATCAAGTCATATGCTGCTATTGAGGTTAGAAAGGCTGAGCATAACGGTTTTTTCAAAATTTGCCAGATTTTTTGTCAACAAAGTTCCTATGGCGTAAAAGAGCGAAAATAGTAAAGTATCAACAGTTTTATAACGTAGAACGTATTGCATTCAGTACGACATCAAAACACTTGACTTTATTCAGTAGATCATTGATGAAAAAAAATTCTTGAGGTCACATGCAAAAAAAAAGAACATGTTAAAAGGAAACAATAAGAAATGTTGTCCACAAAGACATCAGATGTAAGAAATGTTGTCCACAAAGACATCAGATGTAAGAAATGTTGTCCACAAAGACATCAGATATAAGAAATGTTGTCCACAAAGACATCAGATGTAAGATTAGCAAAATTAAGTAATTACACAGCCCGACACGAAAAGTTATTTTTCTTCATGCCGAGCTTTTTAGACCTATTCTTCATGTTATTTTAGGCACTGATTAAGAAAATTCCCTTTCATCCGTGCTTTTAGAATGATACCATTATGTTTCTCAGAACGTACAAGGTAAAGAAATTTCGACGGTGATTCAACAAACAACATCATGTAGTGAATCAAATGAACAAACAGCAACATGTAGTGAATAATATGAAGAATTTGATTGATCTAACTGGAGGCTTGAACTATTTCAAAGCATCTTTTGAATTGTTCCAATCCAGACTAATTTCTCTCATCCAGACTAAAGGAAAAAAATCCTCTCAGTTTTATCGAAGGAAGTAATATACTTTGCAAACAACCGAAAATATTCTGCAATGACATAAAAGGCCTGAAGAAAAAATCTCTTAGAATAGAACTCATGTGAATGGCGCTATTTTTATCAATAACTTGAAACAAACTTGAAAATATGTTTTTTTTAAACAATGACAACGAATTTAACTCCATACCAATTGGTTACTCGCAAGGATGAAAGAAGAGTACCTCACCGTCTTTATAGTCTGAAAAATCTTTGGCAGCAAAAAGACTTTAAAAGTTAAAGCAATAGAAGACAGATAACGAGAAAGCTGGGATAAACGCATGATGGCAGATTATTGTCGGATAAAGATTTCATTCTCGGAATTATAATCTTTGTAGTTTGGTCTCGAAAGTCTTACTTTACTTTTTTCTGTATCCAATTATTAGAATGCTTGTATCGTAAACCAGCGCTGAGGTCTGAAATAAGTATTTGATATATTAATCTTTTTTCTTTCAACTTTTATTGTTTTTTTCGTGTTGCAAGAAGATTTAAAAATTTTTCACGGTGCAAGAAAATAAAACAGAACTTTTACAAGCCATTAAAGCATCAACTAATGCTTTAAAACATACTGACTTTGAATAGGCGCCCAAAGTGAAGAGTGGAACGTAACATTTATGCTAAACCTCAAAAGTTATAGATTAGTTATTTTTAGACCTAGTAGGTCAACTTTACCTGGGTAAATGTCTAACATTTTGGACGCCAAATTTCGTGTTGGCTAGTATTATTGCTATAAACGAGTCAAAGTGTCAGCATGACACAAAGAAAACAACCAATCGTTTTTTTATGAGATGTTAAAAGTTTACAGAGAACGAGAACTTTTTGATTATTTTGGTTGTGAGGAACATAAATCAAACTTTCTCAAGTTTACTATAGTCAAATTTTCTCAAGCTTGCTTAAAAATATCATAATTTTGTGACCTTAATTTAAACTTAAAAGATTATAATTATTTAAGAATCAAGAAGGAAGATGAAGAAAGAAGAAGAAGAAAAATCATGAAGAATAATCATGAAAAAGGATCACGAAGGAAGATTATGAAGAAGGACCATGAAAAAGGGTCATGAAGAAGGATGGTAAAGAAGGATGATGAAGAACAAAGGTACATAGATACATACAAGGATATAAAGATTGAAATGTAATCAGAATGTTATGGGCAAATTTTACAGAGACAGCTGAATTGATTTTATATTTTTAAAGAAATATTTCATGTTCGAAATAAGAGTGTTGCAGAGTTTTTTCTTAGAAAATCTGCTCTATGAAAGTATACTCTGCTTTTATACTGCGCTCTTATACCCCGCTTTTATACTCCGCTCTTATACTCTGCTCTTATAGGCCTTGAAGTTAACTTAATTCCGGTGGAAGGTTAATTTTTGCATATACTGTAACCAGGAAAATAAGATTCTCGTGAGTTCGATTTGATCTTTATTCTGAAGCGCGTATACGGATTTTCTAGCGGAGCGGAGCCTGTAAGAGCGGAGGAGCTTTCCTATTGATCGAATTTCATTAACGTGAAATAACTGTTTAAAGTTAAGTTTCGAAAATGATTTAGTCCACATTAATGAATACAAATTTGTAGGTGATTTTTACAGTGAAACTAACTCTAAAGTGTTGCATAAACTCATACGGTACGATTAAACGGAAAAGAGTGCTACCCTTCCGA
The DNA here is from genome assembly GCF_058129835.1 of Hydra viridissima. Classification (NCBI taxonomy): domain Eukaryota; kingdom Metazoa; phylum Cnidaria; class Hydrozoa; order Anthoathecata; family Hydridae; genus Hydra; species Hydra viridissima. Next base: position 6,767,144 of record NW_028324302.1, read on the forward strand.
CTTGCATTTTACTTTTTCCGACTTTCACTATTTGCATTTTACTTACAAGTTACAAAATGTCGGTTTTTTTTATTTTCAAATAAATAAGAAGAAAAAAGAAAAAGTAATATTGATGCTTACGTTTATCCGAAACAAACCCATTGTGATTCACTTAGTGTACTGCTCAATGAAAACCAAACGACTCTCAACCATATTACTAAAGAAATCTTTTCTTCGATTATCAACCTGTTTCTAATTTTTACTTAAAAACGCTCTCCTTCATTTGAATTGTGGGTTTTTTTTATGTATAAAAACAATAATTTAAAGTATAACACATTCACTAAAATAAATTTTTATTTTCGTTGTTTGTTCAGCTTTCGGATATGCGATAAAAGCGCTTAGAAACGCGACTATTTTACTTAGCGTACCTCGTCCGATACTTTTTTCGGTTTATTTGTCACGGTAACAATAAGCTCGACTAATCTCTACTTTTGTTTTCTTTTTCGTCAAAAAAAAGCTAATAATGATTTTTTAAATGATAAATTTCTTATTCTTTAAATGAAATCAAATTACTATTACATGTAAGCAAAAGATTCGCGCATAACATGACAACGAGTACGAATTAACGTGTTGTTTTGTATGCATTTGTGTTTTTATGTAAACACGTGGGTTCTCGAAAACAAAAGCGACTTTGTAAACTGCTCTCTATTCTAATTGCAAAAAACCAATTAAGTGTTCATTTTAGCTGTCGATGTCGTTTTTATCAGGAGTGATATTGACTTTAGATAACGGCAATGTTTTAACATTATGGATTTCTGTCTTATAATAGATTTTTTTGAATAAAAATGTCTTTTATTTTATAATGACAGAAAAACATTTTTTTGAATAAAAATATCTTTTATTTTATAATGATAGAAAAACAAGAATAATTTAGCTTCTCAAGAACGTATTATCAAAATTTATAAGAAAAGAGTCAAACAAAAAGAAATGTTCACTAAGTACTTCATTAACATGTCTATTATTGGCCGAAATAATTGTCATGTAATCAATTTAATGAAGGCAAGTCCTTTAGAAACGGAACATATGGGCGGTAGACTACGAAAGCATGTTGCTTTCGTAGTCTACCGCCCATATGTTCCGTTTGAAAAATTATTCGTCTGACTGAAAAATTATTCGTCACATCAAAAAGAATCGTTTCAACAGCGCTGATGATACAATTCAAAAACTGAAATTTTCAGTGTCCAAAAAGACAATTCGCAGATGGTTACAACATTTAGGACTTCGGAGCTTCAAAGCTGCGCAGGTCTTTCATTTCTTCAAAGAATCGAAAAGCTAGAACTGAATTTGTAAATGCTGAACTTGGAAACAGGGCTGTTAATCAAAAAATTATCTTGGAGCGATGAATCAAAGTACTGATGAGAGGAACGGTCAAGCATGACGGTGGAAAACGTGCAATGGTTTAGGGTTATTTTTCTGGTTTTAGTGGAGTTGGACCAAACCATCGGACAAATGGTATTGTGGATCGATAATAATGTCATTTATTCAATGGATATAAATGCTGATAACAATATGTCTCTTCTTTGGACATTTTAGCAATACAACGACCCGAAATACACGTAAAATAATGGTTTAAAATATATCAAATTGAACTAAATATATCAAAGTGAAAATCGATGGCATCCAGTTGAACTTTCTCTTAGACAAAAAGGATCCTTCAAAAACGCCAGATTAGAATTAAATTGGCATTTTACCTGTCAAAATATTTGCCCTACCGAAATAGAAGACTATTCAACTTTGAGAAGTTCGAAAAAAAACTTTAAGCTTAAAAACTATAACAAAATATATTGCAGTTATATTTTTCTAAACCTTTGTTAAAAGCTAATATAAATTTATACATTTATTAACTCGATTTTCAAAAAAGAAACTTCTCTTGAAAATCGAAACAAATCGAGTCAGTAAATAACGTTGTTGATCGATGATTTTCTGGAAATGGATATATCCATATAGCCTTTAAATGAATTCTACATGAGATGTATAAGTAACAAAATGTGCTATGACTCCTTTAACACAGATCCACTCTATATGCTATCACCGTGAAACTTCACATTTGTAAGGGCAATACTAATAATAAGTTCCTTTGCTTTTACTTCATTTGATCGTCATTTCTTATTGTTTATTGTTCAACATTAAATACAATTTTATAGTTTTATAAGTAAGATTCCCGCGTTTTAGTAACCAGAAATGAAGGAAAATTGATGGAATATATATTATAAAGTGTAATGACCAAAACATCTTCAAAGATAAACTTAAATATGACATCCTTATTCCTAATAAAAAATGTTGGCAACAGTTGTAAAACAATTCCCTTTGAAAATATTTAACTTTAATTCTAGTTAAATGAATTACGTAGTAGTACCTGCATATTTATTTGCATCCGCTCTGCATCTCTTTGTTCTTATATTATCGAAAAGAATGAATTTATGTGTGTCCTAAGTAAAGCGAATCATTTTTTTTTTTTTTTTGCGAATGTGTCGCAAACACTGTTCTTTGAAATTTTTAATATATAAAAAATTATTACCCAAGATTCAACGAAAAAGTTATACAGGTTAGGATGAAAAACATTACATGTTGTTCACATGGTCGTTTTAAATTTACCACGTGAAAATATTTTTAAATCAATAAAGCTTTGTTTTCTTGTAAATAAAGATCAGCCCTCTTAATCATTGGAGAATAAGCAACAACAAAAAAGCAAAAAAACATCCTCGTACAACTTTGTGAACCGATGTAGAAGCTTAACAACTTTTAGATGTCATCTTTACAAACAAATAAATATGTTTCTCCTATCAGCTTTAAGAGATTCTCCTAACAACTTTAAGAGATTTGCTCAATCAGTCGTTTACCATTGTTTATAACTCACCTCGAAATCCTCTTCAAACTTTTCCAATATCTGATAAATGAAGTCTTCACTGAGTTTTGCAATTCTCTATATTTTTTTTTTTTTTTTATTTTTTTTTTTTTGTCTTAAACTACTTTAAATGTTTTTATAAAAATAATTTTTACAAAAATGTAGTTTAAAATAAAGTTAAAAAAGCAAGCAAATTTTTTAATTTCATAAATTAAAATTTGATCAAAATCAAAAAATTCATTCTCATCAAGCTCATTAACTTTCGTCTTTTGTATTTTTAATCATTAATTATAAAGAGTGCTGGTGTTTAAGTCTTTTTCACCTTCAGGTGCTTCAAAGAATGCAATTTAATGTTATAGTACATTTTAATTATCTTTTTATTTTACTTGATTTTTTTTTTTTTTTACATCCATTAGTTAACAAAAGGTGGTAAAAATGAAAAAGGATTTTTTTTCTGAAGGTAGACTTTGAGAAGTTGTGCTTCCCTTGAAAAGTATAGAAACCAGATTTCATAAAAACGATCATTTTGATAAGTTAAAAAGTTAGATGATGATGCATTTCATTCGATTATTTGAAACATAAAAATGATGGTATCTTTGTTTTAATGTTTTCGCGACGTTGAAGGAAAAACTGTTTTGGTATTTTAAAGCTTCATCGTTTAAAAATTGAAAATGGTTTCATTCAGCAAAGCTAGGCGTGGTTATCATGTTTACTGATTTTCCACTTGGAAGAACATTGAGAAAGTTTTTTTAAATGCACGTTTACTTTTGTTACTAGGAAAAATTCACCGAAAGTTTATGAGTATACGATTTACAATCTTGACGTTCGCCATTGGAACTATTACAATATGAATTCTTTTAATCAAACTTGGTGGTAGAGTGCACTCAACTGCGTACGAGCTCTGACGCATCCTTGTAGAAGCAGTACAGATTCCATTAATCATTAAGTTTGAGCATGAAGACGAAAATACTTTAGATCAGGTAAAAGAGTTTGCTAAAAAAAGTCAGAAGAAATCGAATGTGGAATTTATTATTAGAGCAAATATCTATTTGGTCATAAAATTGCCATGGTTTTTGTAAAAAAAATTATCGAAAATTAAATGAAATATTTTTCAACAACGGCTTGCTTTTTAAGATGATACTCTTAGGTGCATCTAAGATAATTGAGTTTATCTTTTGGTTTGCCTAAACAAAAAAAATAATTGCCAATGTTTGTATATGTTAAATTATTGAAGAAATGTCTATAAAATTCCCGCGTTTGACCGCGTTTTTGTTATCTACATCAATATGTGACATGTTTTACACTTTGAACCGATGGCGAACAACAAATAAAACCCTTTGACGAATTTATTTTATTTTCCTTTTTTATACTTCTTCGACATATTTAATTTATGATGGACACTGACTCTTCAGTCTTTTTCAGGATTTTAATATTTATTGGTAAGAAATTAAAATACTAGCTTTTATTTATATTATTTATTGAATACCTACAGTATTTACGATAGGTATTTAGGTATTCGATATATACATGTCTATTTGTGTGTAAGTGTATATTTTTATAGTTATTTGTATATTTTTTATTATACAAATGTGTATTTTAAAAATATGTTTATTTATTTAAAGCACTTTTCCATTTCAATGGTGCAGCTCAAAGTATTAATCAATCGAGTAAGTTTTTTTTTTACTATTTAATTTGAATATGCTTTTAGAGACTCTTTTGTTGTACAAAATACAATCTCTGAAATTTTTCATCACAAATTTTTTTTGCATTTAAACAAAGATATTGCTATGAATTTTTTTAAAAATCAGATTAGGTCTTATAAGTTTTTTTATATTTTTATATTGTAAACCTGATTCAATATGATTATAGCTAATAGGTTTGTCAGTATCAGGCTATCCTCTTTGGGTATGACTTTTTCAAGACAACAGTTAGATTGTCTTAAATAATAGTTAATAAACCTTTGCAATTTCTAAGTTTAAAATGAAGGCACCAAATAGTAATATTGGTTAGCTAGTGGAAACTATGACTATGAAACTTGACCAATCATAGAGAGTATAACTTCGATATATTTTCAAATGATCCAGTTATACTTCCCGTAATTCTAATATAAACTTTCCTTTACATTTAAATAAAAAGGTTTTTGTTATATTTTGTATGAAATATTATGTTGCTAAGTTAATCTTTAGTTTTTAGAATTATTAATGCAACTATTACCATTAAAATTTAAAATGCTAATCATGAGTTGATAATAAAATAATGGTATTATTTATAGATTTAATTTTTTTTGTGTATAGAAATCCTATTGAAATTTTGAAAAAGGATCTCAAAAGATTTAGATCTTGGAAATACTACTTTAACTAAGACCTGTCCTTTACAAGATTATCTTCACTCCTAAGATATTGCAAATTCTAATATGAACTTCAAAGACCTTTTAAATTTTATACAAAATACATGTTTATATTTTGGTTTTATTAACTAACCATTGTTACTTAAATTCTGTTTTTTTTTCTCATAGTAATATTCTCTATTATAGTAGTAACTTCATCATTGGCCAGCAACTTGGAGTCAAACAAAACTTCATATATTTTAGTTAACTCAGCAATCAGTACCTCTGCCAATTTTACTTTATTTACTCAGTTAAGCTCAAGCTTGATTATTCAATCAACTTCTTATTCATCAAGTTTACCTACTCAAGTTATCTCCAGCAGTACCTTCATACCCCCTACTCCTGCTACTACAACGCCATTACCTATCACTCCTGCTAAACAGGGCAGACGATTTGATACAGGGTCATTTATTGGCGGAATGATTGTTACTGGGCTTCTTGTAATAATATTTCTAGTTGTCCGACGATATTGCAAAGGAAGACCCAATTATGGTCAGTTGAAATAATTTCTTAGAATTTGAGGTTGACAGAAGTCACTTAAGTTTATTGTTTTGTTTATATTTATTCTATTGTAAGGTCAGCATTTGTGTTTATTCAGTTTAAATAACGTTTTTTTTTTTACCCAATAAATACTGCTTAGTAAAGAGAATTATATTCCCTTGAACAAATCATGCTTCTTGTTTTTATCGAAATTATATATTGTTACATTTGTTCTTGTTAAAATGGATTCTTGTCTTAAATTGAATCTGTCAACTTTTAATTACATAATTCCCTGATGATATTTTTATATTTTTTACAAGATATGTCTGTGTAATCAGCTTTTTTAAATTTAATTAGCTAATATAATTTTTTATAATTAATAGCTAACCTGATAAAAAAAAATTAGCTGAGTGGAAACTATGATTTCCTTTTTTTGCTGAAAAAATTTTTTCAGTCTCTTAAAAAGTTATTTTTGTTAAAATCGTTAAAAGCATGATAAAAACGTTTTACACTTCCGCATATAATGCATGTTGTTTTTAAAATTCCCTTTAAACTACAAAATTTAAAGAATATTTAATGCAGTTATTGCTCATTGATAGAAAAGTGCTTTGCGCTTCCAGCTTAAATTTTAAAAAAATTTTAAAAATTGATCAATTTGATATTTAAAGCATGGGGGTTTTTCTGTTAATAATGAATTATAAAGAACACATTACAAATTTCTATACTTGTCTAAGTAAATCGAAATTTCTGAAGTTTTTTAAAGTAAAACTCTATTCGTTCTATTTTAATAATTCTCAGATTTGCTACAGGAAAATTTTATGATGTGACAAATTTATATTCAAACATAATTTGTTATGTTTGAAAATAAGTTTGACGGATTTAATCGTGTGCTAAAGTCTTGAAAAATTGAAACAAAATGATATAACGTATGTAAGGAATTGCAAATTTCTTTCTGGAATGTTATAATTTTGTAGGTCTAAATATAAACATTTTAAACTATACTTATTTCAAATGAATGATTTAGAAGTTTTTATTCGTTTGTAGTTTTTAAACGTTTACAATACTCAAAGTACATTGCTGAAAATATCACGCTCTGTATATTTGCTATTACTTTTTATATAGCAAAAGTTAAAAACCAACCAAAATAATAAGAGGTCTTTGTAATACAATGCACTCTATAATTCAAACAGTCACGCTGAGAAATCCTTTGAATTATGGAGAGTTCAAGAAAAGTAGCTAGCTTACTCTTTAAAAATTAATGGAAATAAGAATAGTAAGCTAAAGTTGAAAGAAAATTTTTATTGCCTTTTATAGGCGTGGTTCTATGACAAGGCTCTTCTTTATCCAACGTGATGAGTATCTGTAAAGCTGACGGTTTTGTAAAAATGTTTCAAAACCGGTTGTAATAAAAACGCACTCAGCATCAACAATCAATATTTATTAAACAGATTTTTGTCCTTTTACATATCATAATTAAGAACCTCATGTAAAACGGTAGAGTTGCTTCTCTGTATAAATATTTTGGCAGGACACGATTGTTTGTTAAAATAACAGTTGTATAAATAAACGTAATTTGTTTATTTGACGCAGTTGCCAGCACCACTAAGAATGTTTAATTAAAATGCGAAAACTATGTGTTTTAAAAGTCGGACCGTTATTTAATTGCCCAATACTACCGACCCTTCTTAATTCAATATCAATACTTGCTGTTCAACGAATGTGTGTCCCAGAAACGAAATACAACGTCAAACAAGATTTTAGAATTATACGTGAAGATTTCGGAATATTGTATCAGGAAGCTTCCATTGTTAGAAAATCAAATGCTGATCCATTTAGTCAACTATCATCAGTTAGTAAAGTTAAGTATAATTAAATTTTATGAATTCTTTTTCAAGGCCTGGAGCTCAAACATCTTTCTAATGTTTAGGTCCCTGAGTAAATAAAGTTGAATAGCACTGCTCTACAGAAACCATAATATATATTTTGAATGTTTTTCAGTATCATCCTATATGTTCGCATCAAGAAAGATTGTATTCGCATATATTCGCATCAAGAAGGATTACCAACTTTTCTGTGCAACTCAATTTCTCTAGCTGAAAACTCTGATTTTCTATTTCTGCAAGTCAAGATTTGTGCGATAGCCAAGAATTAAATTTAAATCTTGAGTAGTAACTTTTTCACAAAATGTTTGATAAGATTTATTGAAGTAGGCGAGATTTTGTAATGGAAAGGAGTGGGAAGGTTTCCAGAGGTGCTTTTCCATGAATATTAAATAAATATATAAAAATTAAACCATTACAATAACATTCGATCATCACCATTACATCATCACCATTACAGATGCCTTTTTGATTTTTTTAAATTTTCAGTCAAAAGAAATAAAACAAGGGAAGAAAAGTAGAGAAGAAAATTGAAGAAAAAAACTGTTAAATTGTAGTTTTCTTTCTTTGAAACGTTAACAAATATATCTGGTGGGAAATTATCTGTAAATGCTGACTTTCTTGTTGCTCAAAAACGATTTAAATGTTGTATACTCCAATATTGCTTTGAAAGTAAAGATTTCATTTATTTTTTAAACAAGTATCACATTTTTATGTCTTTTTTTTGGTCATATTGGAAAGAAATTGATTTAACATGAAAAAATATGGGCTATTATCAGGCGCGGATCCAGGAATTTGTAACTGTGAGGCCAAATTTATTTTCACGGTTTAAACTTTGATAAAAGTTCGATATTTTAATATTTTTTCACAACATTTATTGATTGAATAAAACGTCGGTAACGTATAATAAGAACCGTTGTGGTCATGGCAGGAATCTCTATAGCCAAAATTCGTAAATTACGGCAGACAAATTAAAATTTTTAGGGATATTCCTAAAGCGAAAAAACCCAAGACTAACGTGGCTGCCGTTAAATTTAAACTATATGGCCATTGCTACAATGGCCACCCCTTAGATCCGCGCCTGATTATGGTATAGATTGGACTGTCCTACCAAAAGATTTTTTTAATTTAAAATAAATCAAGAAGTGAAAAAGAGAGAAAAAAAAAATTTTATTTAAAAGCACGAATGAAGCTCAACCAGGATTCTGCTTCTCATCAGCAATTTACTAGCAAATATCTGGGTTTATCACATAAACTGCCAACCTGTTTAAAATGTAAAACTTTTTTTTAAGATATTCTCAATCTTCATTTTTTGAAAGGAGTAAAATTATTACCAAATTCAATTATAACCAAATGCACTTGATTAATACAAAAAACAACTCAATAACAAAAATTTTTATCGGTTTTTGCAGAAGTGTTTCGAATCATTTTCGAATAACATTTATCTTTTGGAAACGGTTTTTAAGTACATCAAAAACAAATCAAGTTTGGAATAAATTTTTTTCCAAAGTTGATTAAAACTTTACAACCCTAAGTAAACTAATCCCGACTAAGAAGCGTAGTCAAACCGAACGAGATACTTCCACCCTACGTTATAAGCAGCTTTGTAGTTGCAAATCTATTTCTTGTATAATTTAACAAAATGAAAGATGTAGATGAAAATTTAACAAAATGAAAGATGTAGTTTTAGATGAAAATTTACATCTACACAATGAAAATTATTACTACACGGAGTTTCTATTTAACCGAAAACAATTTTTGTAATCAAGACTGACATGTTTGAAAAGAGGATGCTTCAAGAAAATGTTTTTAAATTTCTCTTATTTTTTTTTTTTTTTTTTTTTATCAACGTTTATTCCAGCTTTTACTATATTGGAATATTGTTAACATAGCTCACGCGAAATTTTAAACCCATCAAAGATTTGTACTGCTAACTTCCTTTTTCTCTGAAGTAATCACCTAAAATGTAATTTTTCGAAAGTAATTATTTAAAATAAATCCTATTAAAGAAAATTTATGAAAAAAATTTTACAATGGTGTTTCACTTGCAAGCTGATGACACCCTGTAAATTGACTACTTTATATCAGATTTTGCGGATTCTAATTTAAGAATGACATTAATGACAGTAAGACATGAAGCGATGAATAGTATTAATACGAGTTTTATGACGGCATCAGTTTCCTTAATTAAAAGTTATTACCTAGCTTTTCTACTGCTTCCACGCACACACCAGCGTACATATTTTGAGTATAAGTAGCCATTATGATAAATGAAACTGTTCTTGTCAATACCAATCCGTCATCAGTGTCCTTAGAATAATTTTATCTTTAGATATAGAAATGAACTTAAATGTCTGCTTAAATCTATAAGTGGCATTTTATGTTTATTAATATAAAAAAAAAAAAAAACAGAAACTCCTTTTAAAACTAAAATGGAAATTCCTTTTACCCTTTTGGCGTAAATGGAATACTTGTCTGCCCGAATAGTTCTGTAAAATTCACTCTTAAAAAAAATACCCTGCGATCTCGTCTTCATTATATCTCTATATAAATCAGCAAAAAGTTCCATTTCTTTTCTTGCAAGCTGGATGTAAAAAAAAAAAGAAAAAAGTGGAATAATTTCGGCCAAAATAATGATAAAGATGAAGATTGTATCAAAACCTTTTTTAAAATTAGGGTTTACTGCAAATTTAGCGAAATATTAAAAAAAAAAAAGAATTTTACAAATGACATTTTATTTCATGTATTTTGAGAATATAAAATATTCAACATTATTACTAGCATCAAGCTACAATTTAAAGAAAATACTTCCCTCTTCATGTTATCAATGGGTTTTCAGACAAGAGTTATTTTTTGTAATGTTCGTTAGAAAATAATAACCAAGCCAATCGTTTAAAATTTACTGATAAAATAACAAATAAAAAAATGTACAAATCGAGTTGATTTTTGTTGTGACAACTACTCAGTATTCTGTGGTGAAGTAATCACATCTTGTGTTAAAGTAATCAGCAGACTGCAGGTTCTTACCCAAAGATTTACTTGATGGTAGTAAACCTTTGGCAAACAATCTGCTCTACTTTGTTATAAAATTCGTACAACCTGGACTTTTATTGCAAGTAAAAGTAATGATATAGAATTCAGAAGTTTCTGAACTAATAGAATAGATAGAATAAAATAAAAGAATAGTTTATCTATATTTGGTACACTTAAGTTCCTTTAACACCAATAGGCACCATAATAAAAATATGTATTATGTTTGTGTTTTTATAAACGTTAAATTTTATTGGTTAAAGCCTGAAAATGACTACATTAAAGAGAGAATAAATAATCACCAATGAACGACATCAAACATTAACCGTAGGAGTAGATCTTCTTTAAATAGTGGAAGAAGAGGGTTCACTTAGGAGATGCGAAACGGAATTTTTAAAGAAAAAAAAATTTTATATAATATGTTAGTAAAATATGTTCTGGTTTTTTAAGTGCAAGTCTTTATGACTAGCATCTAATAAAATTAGAAAGGTGAGTCAAATTATTCTCAAAAAGGTATAAATACACTATAATAAACTTTCAAAATCTTAAAGGAGAAAGTACGAAAAATTTGCAGTTAATCACGAAACTAGAAAAAAATGCAATTGGAACAAATTAAGACTTTTCATAAAAGTTTTCTTGAAAACGCATGGAGCTCTTTTCGTTTAAGCAAATTCAAACCATTTTTAATTTTTTGTTTGTATCGTTTTAAACATTTTGGGAAATCACAAGGCCCATAATCTTTATTATTTTGAGAAAGATACCTCTAAGATAACTGACGACTTACTGAAAAAAAAGGAGAAATTGCTAAAAGCTTTACATCTTCTCTGCTAAAGATTGCACAATGCTCAATGTGTCCAGTATCTACTAAACATTTTTGGAGAAGAACTTGGAGCTGGTTATTTAAGTTGCATTTACAACGTTGTTGCGCCATATTTGTTGACAGTAACGTAGTAACAAAAGTAATGTCTAATATACTGTTTGCATTTACTTTACTTTATTTTAATATACCTAACCTAGCTCTAAAATAATGCTGCATATATCAGCATCAGCTTTATTAAAACTATGAAGGTATGTTAAAATGTTTTTTTACACATACATACATACATTCATACATACATACATACATACATACATACATACATACATACATACATACATACATACATACATACATACATACATACATACATACATACATATATAATACACACATACATACATACATACATACATATATAATACATACATACATACATACATACATACATACATACATACATACATACATACATACATACATACATACATACATACATACATACATACATACATACATATATACATAAATACATACATACATACATACATACATACATACATACATACATACATACATACATACATACATACATACATACATACATACATACATACATACATACATTCATACATTCATACATGCATACATACATACATACATACATACATACATACATACATACATACATACATACATACATACATACATACATACATACATACATACATACATACATACATACATGTAAGAATGTTTATAATCCTAAATAATCTTTTGGGTCAAAAATCCTAATCAACAACTATTTCCTCTCCATGTGTGTTTTATTAGATCTTGTTAAAGAATAACTTATCAAGATCATGCAAACATTTTTTGGATTATTTAAAATATTCTTCTCTTTATACATTTTTAAGTTATTTGGGGAAATGTTTTTAAAGATCTTTTAAATTCTTATTTATTTTTTCTTATAAGATTGTATATATTTTTATTTCTCGTGTAAATTTGAGCGCTCAGTTGAATGGATTTAAATTAAAAATACTCAAATCAGTGGTGTGGCTATGTAGGAGAAAACCTCAAAGAGGGAGTAAAAAACAACTTAAAAATACAACTTTTTTAGTAGCTTTTGACACTCAAATATGTGCTTTTATCTCCAGTTATTCTAAGTATGCCACTAGTTCAAATTGAGATAAATTTATGATATTACTTGTATGTTTAAGATAATGAATCTTGAGCATAAAGCAGTTATAAGTGCATTGAGTCAATGCTTAGATGAGGAGCACAAGCTTCAAAAGGTAAATATTTTTGACAAGACTAGAGGATTTTGTATTTTTGATAAAGTAGAGTTATCTGTATGCTTTTAGACATCTACAAGTAATTTTTCATCTTAAAAACAGTTTTGTATTAGTTATTTTGGTCACAAAAATGTTTTATTTTTAGACTTTCTTAGTTTTCCCCCCTATTTATAATTTTGTTGAACTCAAAAGAGATTCTCAACATCATTTTTATGATTAAGAAAAGTGTTACAAATTGCTGTTAACAAGTTATTTTATCTATTTATTTGTTGAAATACTTTTAAGGAATTAGATAGAGTGTTGACTACAGAACTTTTGCTGAAAAACAATAAATCACTGCTTATGCTTCAGAAATGGCGTGAAGATGTGTATGAACCTCTTGCAGTTAGTTTAGAGAATTATCAATATTTTTAACAATTAAAGATTGTAATACAAATTAATGCTTGCTATATGTTTTGTTATTCTGTTAGTTATCAATGATTTATATTAGAGTATCATTAATTATTGATATGAAGCCATTTGTTTTTTGTTACACCAGAGCAAAATCCATGAAGAAATGAATTGTCATGCTAAAGATCTGCATAAACTTAAAAGATCTCAGTATTCTAAATACCTGAAACATGCAAATAAGAAGGTTAACATTTGAAATAATCCAGAATCCATATCGTCCTTAGTTTTGATTAAAATATACACTTAGACCAATGAAAATATGGATTCTGAAATATTTCAATACTCCAGAATCAATATCATCCTTGGTCTCTGTTTTTAAGACTTATTAGAGTTGTTAGATTTTTAAGGATATGTGTGTCTAATGTTTGTTACTAAATATAGGAGGGACACGTGTTTTTAGACGTTTATGAAAAATTAGAATATGATCCATTGCTTTGCATCAAAAATCAAACAGATAAAATAAAGGTTAGATTTTATTTCTTAGTTTACAGTTGGAGTGAAACCATCCAATCCAAAATCACACACTGTACATTAAAAAATATATATAAAATAGTCTTGATACCAGTTGACACGTTTTAAAAAAAAATCATCTGATTGACAAAACGTTGCTATTCTTTTGCACTCCTATTTCAGTTATTTCAGTTATTTTTAGATAAAAATAAAATTCATCTTGTTCCTCTACTCTTGAATATTTAAACAGGACACTCAGAATGTGGGGCTCTTACAAATTAAGCATTTTCACTCAACAACCTCTTTAAGCTCAAGTCTTCCGTTATAAAATATCAATTATCCTTAAGTTGCGATCAAAATTTTTATCTCTTTACATATATATAAGTTAATCCATTGGTTTTGGATAAATATTTAGGTTGTCACAAAACGGTTGAAAGACCCACTGTTGCACCGACTGCTTTCCTATGAAGAAGAAAACAATTTCTTTATGTCTTATGACACTGGTATTCAAAACAATCGCAGACCAATCAAGTCCCCTAATTATCCACCGTTACCATTTCTTCCACTGAGCCGATCTGAGGTCAGCTGTAAATCATGGTTAGGCATGGAGTTGCGCGATATTCAAAGTGCTGTAAGAAAAAAAAGCCAGTACGTACAATACTCTTGCTCTTTTTCATAATCGAATTTAATGAAATTTTCTTTGGATGTTGGGGTTTTGTTGTAGGGAATACAAAAACTAAAACGCTCAAAAAAAAAAAATTTCAGTCCAAGCAAACTTTATAAACTTTTTTTAAAAAAAAAGAGGTGATGAATTCTGTTGTTTTCGGATTTAAATGTAAATGTTATTTAAAATTTAAGAAGGCGATTGTTAGGCATTCGAAATCATTCAAATGTGTTATTCCACGGGAATGGCGATGGAGAGATCGTTCAACTCGGCTCTGTGAAGAATAATTCTTCTAATATGTATAAAAGAGTTCAAGTTTCGATTTAGAATTTCTTTGCGAAGCTGAAAAAACTGCGAGTGTAATAAAAATTTTAATTGAAAATATTGTTCGTTTTGCTTTCTTAAAGATTGCTTTTTGAAATTCTTAATAACTTTGGTAACGACGGAACGAAGACTTTAAATATTAAAATGAGAATATTATATATATACATTTATTCACCAAAAATTTTTTTTGTCAAAAAATTTTGTGTAAATTCTTCGAAATACGGCTAGCTGTTAGCAAATGTAATGTGTTAATGCTTCCACATGATTTCTCTGCAAATTAAAGCAAAAAAATGTTTGGCAGTTAATTCACGGTTAGATGCGAATAATTTACCACCAATTTGATGGCAGATTAAATGTCATGATTCACAGTTAAAACGTCGTATGCAGTCACTGTATATGAGCTCTAAATTTGTATTTTTCAAACAGAAAAATAACATTTCGTTAGATTGTATACTTTTAAACAGTTCAATTTTCAAACCATGTTGTTCTAGAACCGAAAAGAAAAGCACAAACGTTTTTCTTAGATAAGTTAAGACTTTTATTTTTCGAGTTCTTGTTGAGCGGCAACAAGTAAAAACGAAAAATTGTACACGTATGCAATTCTAAAAAGTTCCAAGTTGCTTGATAAATGGAAAGATGTCAGAATGATAAAAAATCACAAAGGAAAAATCTCAGAATGAAAATAAATCAGAGCATATATGGTAACCTTAATGTTTTACCTTTTTGTATTCCAAAATAAAAACAAATCTTGTAAATATTTTCAGGGGGAAAAAATGCTTTTTATTTACAAAAGTAGAGATTTTTACAGTTTAAATTGCAATGAGTGAAGTTGTTTTACAAGGGTCAACTATATAATACGTCGTATTAGGTAGATTATTGTTTTCGTGATGTATAAAAGTAATAATAATACAATATATATAATACAATCATTATGATAACAACTCAAATTAATTATAAGCAAATTTTATTTTATATAAATAAAAAAATTAACTTAAAAAATAATTTATTCACTAGAATTCTTAACTTCAGTTCATCAAAAAAAGTAATAAAATCTACTAAAAAATATTTTCGTTTTTATAGTTTGGCTGACGCATTTCCAATTTTACCCCTCAAGAGTGAAATTTAAAAACATGAGCTGAAAAGCTGCATTAAATTAGCTGCGCAAAATATTGTTTGCAAATAATAAAAACTTTCATAAGTTTTTACTTTTGATGTTTGTTTCCAATATATTCTTGAGTGTTTTTAAAGATGCTAACTCAAATTCAATCAGCTACAATTCTTAGAGAGCTCTTAATTACATTTGAAGAAGACCTACAAAGAGTCTTAAGTGAAAAACTTTAACAAAAGGAGACGAGGCTTCAGAAGCTCATTGTCTCAAGTATATTTTTAACAACTCACTTGATCTGAGTATAATTATGCTCTGGTACTGCTTAAATGGATTGTTCATTAAAAAAAAAGAAGTATTAAAGCAGTTAAGAAATTCTCAATCATTATGAGGAAGAAAAAAATATTTGTAAAATTAAAAGTTCGCATTTGTTGACAACGAGAACAACTTAATTTATGTATTTTGCAATCACGCTACTCAAAAAACTAATCGAATTTTTAGAAGATATTGGTACCGATTCAAGAATTTAAATCGCTTTTGTGAAGCTATTACACAGTATTATCGGAAGACTTGTAAAAATACGTTATTTTTGATGATGACCAATATAAATGGATACAATAAAAAAAGATTTTCACATTTTTGCTCGGACAAATAACATTAGCAATACCAAAAAAAGTAACCCCTCCAAAAACAGCAATACTGAGGAGGTTAATGATGGTTTAATTGCAAAAAGTTTTGTTGCAGGCGAGAATCAGCTTTTATCATGCGTTGAACCTTTTTCAGACATTAAAACTAATTCCAGTGGATTTCAATGTATAAAAAATGAACTGGTAAACGCAAATGGCAAATTAAAAACAGATGCTCTTAATCAAGCCGAAATTTTTAAAGATGATTCTACAACTACATCACAAAGCGTACAAGTCAAGTTAACTGAAGCAGAAAGTCAGCCCATCTCTAACAATGTTGCGATAAATCCACCTATCTTACAATTTGGTCAATCACCAACATTTTTGGCTGTAACTTCCCATGAAAACAATCCTATGAGAATCAGTGACACACACTTTAACACAATACAGGAACATATTAAGGCTGCTTTCAGTAAAAGACCATCAAAAGTAGCTCCTTATGATATCATTAAATCTCATCTAAAAATGCTTTATAAGAAGGTGTACTCAAGGTAAAAATATATTAAAAAAGTAGAATTTACTTAAATTTCAATCATAGTTTACACAATTCTGACGTAGCTATAGTTAATTTAGATTAGTTAGTAAGTAACTTAAGCTGTGTTCCTCCTTCGACATTAACACGACTGCTATCACAGTATGCAATTCATGACTTTTAACAATGAATCTAAACATGAGAACTAGAAAATCATAATAATTAACTAAGGGTATGTGTCACGACTGATATTTCCAGATTTATTAATTCGACAGAATTCGTTAGCTTATTGTGAGCTTGTTGTGAACTTGTAAGCAAATGTCGACCAAAACCAAAAGTAATATCCGCTGTGAATATTTTTGTTTTTCATGAAAATTTGATATTATTTGTGCTTTTGAAGAGCTTTTGAAGAAAAAGCTCTAGTATACGCAAAAGCTTATTTAAAAAACCACACTATTACATACACTCAAGCTCATGAAAGCTCTTCATCTATCAAGTAACCTTTTTTTTTCCAAATTTATTTCCTAAACAAATTTTTACTCGCTAATTGCTAAGACAGCAAAGTTCCTCACATTTTTTAAAACCTCATAAACTGTCACCTGTCACTCTGTCATCTCATCATAATTTGAGGTTATACCCTACCATTTGTATTTTTATAACTTGATGATTTCTTTATGATTTATTGAAAATCTATTATTTTATCGAAAATCGATTTTTTGTTTGCACCTGTCATTGATGCTCTTTAATGTAAAAATGTTGAGAAATTACTAATTTTTTTTTTAGAAATTTTTTGAATCATTTAAAAAAAAAAAAATAGATTTACAGCTTGCACTTCTTACGCTCGTAAAAGCTAATTAATTATACTAATTGTTTAGTAAGCTTTAGTTTTATTTTATTACTTTTTACTTAACAATATTCATTAAACATTATTATAGTTTCAATACTAAATTATCATTTATTTAACAAATGATTTTTTGTATCTAACATCTAATAGGGAGTTTTGTCACGTGACATTTTATCGCGGAAAAAAACCGAACGTTTTTGAAAAACTTCGTCCAAAAAACGCAACAAATGATTTTATGTAGGTGTAGAAGAATGAAAACCCACCCATGAAAATAAATAGTATATATGTATATATAGATGTTATTTTTTTTAGAAAAGGTTGCACTACAATAATTTTTTTGGGGACGTTGTTTTGCTTTAGAATTGATAAAGTTATTTAACTTTAAATGTTTCAGTTTTGTTTATTTACAAGTAAATTAAGCTAATTTTTTCGTCCCCACATAAAAATAGATTGTGCAACTATTTATTTATTATGTCAATCAGTTTTTTTTTGTTTTTGGTAGTCTAATAGGGTGGGTTTTTTGTTTTCTAAGTGGAAATTTTATAAATTTCCCCCGTCTTTAGATATTTTATTGTTAACGCAACTTTTTGCGCAAGAAAAAAAAAGAAAAAGTTTTTTTTTCGGTGCCAAAAGTTTAACGAGAAACTTTAAGGAAATATTTCATAAAATGTATATGAATTGAAAATATTAAAACACGAATATCTTTGGAACTAAATAAGCTACAGAAGTGGTTGAAACCATTTTGAAAATTAAATATATTAAGGAATCCGATGCATTTTAAATAAAAAAGATTTACATTGGCTATAAAAATTGCCTAAGCTCCCTACATCTAACACAACTATTATGGCCGTCGCCAGGGTTTTTATAGCATGGTCATCAAAAAAAAAGGAACTTATTGAAGAATATTATTGTTTTTTAGGCATCAAGTAATTATGTTCACTACCAAAAGAGTAATAATATTAAAAGACAATTATGGGGTTATAAAGTTAACAAAAAATAGTTCATATACACGGGTAATAGCCTCTTGGAATATAGCTATATTTGTATTTGCATCATTATAAAATGGGTGAAGGAATTCAAATCTAGGAGCGTTCGCATTATCTTCCTCCCCCTGGTGACAGTCATGACAATATTTCCACGGTTCAATGAATTACTTTATCAAGCTGTGAATTAATTTCTCACTTTACTATTTTTTACTGTATACATATTAGTGAATATAAATTACCAATATATTATAATTGTTTATAGTGTAAGAATAAAAATATTTACTTTTATCAACTATTTACTTATATCATTTTCAGTATGACAATGATCGAAGCAAACAGGCACATTTTTACCATTAAAGATTTATACTTAGATGGTTTCCACACAAAAATAACCATCAAAAAGCAGATAGAAAGTTTAGAAAACCCCACTTAAAATTTAATACTTTTGTTATAAAGATCCCCATAAAAAAGAGCCTATCCCTAAAAAAGAGAGATCCCAAGAGTTTTGCTATGAACTGGCTTCTAAATTCACATTTACATCTGCAAGTACACTCAACAGGTACAATTTTAAGATTACTACTTTTCTTCAACCAACTAATTTTCTTCAAAACTTGTTTTTTGAGGAATTTGTTAAAGAACTCTTCTTTTGTGAAGGACTTCATTAACAACAGATACCTCAAAAGCCAACGATATGTGTGGGTCAGTCTTTCTTCATTACATCAACAAGGAACGATAACTAAAAAAATTGATCTTGTCATGACACCATTTGTAGATTGAAATCTGCTCTTGCATACTCAAATCGGTATTTTGATGTAAAACTAGATATTTTCTTTAGAGTTTTTAGACATTTATGCACTGTTTTATGTTCAGCCTGATGGAATTCAAGAACAATTCCAGAAGTTCTTTGGACAAAGAATTGTTTTCAAAAATCTATAGGTCAATATAATCCGAAAAATGCCATCCAATCAAAATCTTAAAAAATGAATATATGTCACGATTATAACACCTTTTAAAACAAGAACTTACCTACAATCAGTAAAAATGCGATTTTGCGATTTAGAATCACTAATAGCAGAACATTGTTTGTTTAATAATGTTATCTCTGACTCTGACAAAATGGTCATTTTAAAATTCAAAACGTTTTCTTTAGCTTTTACAGAGAATTTAAATGTTTATGAAGTCTTATATTAGTTCTCATAAGACATTTAAAGCCTAAACTTTACTTCAACTTATTTTAACCTAGAGGGATCTGTATTAATTCTCTTAGAAATGTCCGACGAAAAGACCCACTTAAAATACAGCAGAAGGTTCAAAAAATGAAACTAACATCATCAACCAGCATACTTGATTTTTTTATTTTTTCAATTTGAGTTCCTTACAGAACCTAAAAAATTGAAAAATGAGTTATGATTAGCTACTCCTCAAAGGTAAGCATTTCTTTAAGAATAGAAAAGGAGCAACAATGTAAATAAGCACGGTAGTTAACTACAAAAACAGTTTTTTCCAGAATATTTTTATCAATTAGAACTATAGTTCAAATTAGTCACGAAGTTTCGTGAAGTAACTTAATACATCAGGACTCTTCACAACCTTTGTGACACATACCCTTACTATTGACATTTGTTTGTTACTATAGAGTTATATGTCGTTGTTTATGCCGTTATTTTTACCACATTGTTGTTTGGCTATTATTACTGATATTTTATGCCTGTTTGTTTTTACAATTTAAGTAAAAACGTTAATCTATCGGAATCTTTTTCAAATAACGTCCATCAAAGCCAAGGACAAGAATTAGAAAGGAACAAAAGGTACAGAAAACTCGGCAAACACCCAGAAGGAAATTTAAGCATTTCTGATTTTTCATACGAAGACGCCATGAGCAGTACTCAAAAGAATAGTACATCACCACCATCCCTTCAAGAGAGCTCTAAAAGCCTTTTAGAAAAAGTACTTTCTGAGATGCATACTCTAATAGATCCTTTCGATTCTAAAAATCCGTCTCTCCTCGAAGATGAAGCTATTGAGAAAGTTGTATCAAAGCTCTCTGTAGAATACAACGACGAAAATGCAGAATCTCGTGATCGCCTCATAGAAGAAATATTCTCGAGCATTGCAATAACACAGCTACGCATTTGATTCGGATTAAGAAATTGCTTTGTTTTAATTTTGTAATGGCTTTTTGTATATACTTATATTTGTTAAAAATTAACTTAGAATACAACTCTTCAAAAAATACAGATTTTATTAAGAGTTATTTTGCAAAAAGTAATTTTATTCAGAGATTTTATTTTAAACTATAGCAGTTAATGTCAAACAGAAATTCTTGAGGGGCAAAAACGAGTTTTATTGAAATACAGTCTGGGAAAAGATTCTATTGTTATTTATCCAACACTGCGAATACTGTGGTGTACACCAGAGTCAAATTGTTTAGCAGTGCGATCAATTTTGGCTTAAAGAGACTAAAGAATTGTTTTTAAGATCTACCACAGAATAGAACAGCCATCTCTGTTGCACAAGGTGTCAGAAGTAAGGCAGCCTTGGGCTTTAGTGAGGTCATCCATTACTTGGCAGAGAAGAAAGTTTGTCGCATGGAAATATAATTTTATAATTCTATGTAAATGTTAAAGTTATAATGCATAAACAGTTATGATTGTCAATTGGCTGTTTCATTTCTAAGTCTGCTTTTATATTTAATTAAAGCTAAGTTAAAAAGAAAAAAGAAAAAAAAAAAGAAGAAAGTTAAAATTGTATTTCACTAAATTACCCAAAAAAGGGGGCTAAACTCTGATAGCGGCCCAGGGTCTCTAATTTCAGGCCTAATTGTCTTTACTTTCTGGTTTATAGTTGGGCGTTATAACAGTGATGTAAATTCAACAATGCATGTACGGCCATCAAGAGCGTAAAACGTTAATTTGAGCTTCATTAAATAAAGCTGAAATAAAATCAGTATCATTAGAATTTGGTATAGCTAGTTATTGAACTAATGTTATCTTACTTATTAATAGAAGCATATTTCCTGCATGATATATTTTTTTGAAGATTCAAAGGGACAATTGCCTTAAACTAGTTCTAACTGTTTAACTATTTCTTACTGTTTAACTATTTCTAGCTCATTAACTAACATTATTAATATTCTATTCTTTACATTTCAAGAATCTGAGCTGAAAATAGAAAAAAAATTATCGACACCCACACAAACATTGACAAAACCATTCTAAATATGTTCTCTAAGGACACTTACATAAAACTTTTGCCCTCGCATTCTTGTGACAAATCTGATTGGTTATAAGTATACTTAGATTTTCAACATTGCTGAATGTAGCTCTCTTTCGACTATCAACTTTTTCTTTAGATGTTGGAGATTTAAATTATCTAATTTTTTATCTACTCATGATTAATGACTAATGATATTCATATACACATGTAACTGATTACCTTTTAATTTCTATAAGAGCCTGATCCAAGATAAAACCTGCCATATTTTGAAAATTATGCAGTGTAAGAACCACAAATTCGGGGCAAACTTTGATCAGAAACAGAATCTTGTGTAGATACTTCGTGATCTATTATTAAAAAGTATGGCATAAATTTTTTTTCATGCTTCACTGTGAAATGTTGAATAATTAGGAATTGTGTTACTTAATATATTTAGTTTATCTATATAAGATTTTAAAGAAGTGGTAATGTTGATATTTAGAAAATTATATCTGATAAAATTTAGTTTATAAGATTAAGCCCTTTAGATTCGGGGAACAGATATTAAATGATATTTAGCAACGTTACGGTGTCTTTTTTTTTTTTTTTTTTGCTACCATTTTTGTAACGAAAACGTTATTCTATTACAAAAATTATAGAAACAATATTTTATAATCTAAATTTCTCTCTCTCAGATTCTTTATTTCATCAGAACACCTGACTTATATTTAAGGCAGCTGTACACTGGTTGGTTTCATTTATAATAGAGATAGTTTGGAGTATTAAGATTGAAAAGAACTTTTTAAAAACTGTTTCCATTTCATCCGTCATGAATCTCGTGTCTCTTCACCATCGGTCAATATGGCGAACACTAACACGGAAAGCATGGATGATCTAGCATGTGATAGCATTAGACATTTTAAGGTGGGTTAAATTTTTAACTAGATATAAAAATAAAATGTAAAAAGCGTCAGCAGAATTTCTTTCTTCATAGTTATCAGGTTACTCAAACAATTATAAAAATATGTATAATTATTTAGAGAAAAAGAGTTTTAATTTTTTACATTTGTACTTTAATACCAGGCATTTGTAGTATAAAGTAATCATCAAAAACTACACCATAATTTTAAAATAATTTTTATGTTTGTTTGATAAAGTGCTGAATTTGATGGTTCTTTATATCAGCTTTGAAAAATAGATTATAAAAAGCTTGCATAACAAAATTATTGACCATAAATTGTAAATCAACTATAGATCTTTGTGTACTTTAGAAAATTGCAGTAGTTTATAAATGTTAAAAATTTTAAAACTATTACTGTTACTTTTTAAATTTTTTTTTAAATTCTGGATTTCAGATTGAGCACATGTTTATATTTAATTTACAAATAAATAGAGATCAGAGAGTGATATTTTACAGGGATCCTAAGATGGAAATGCATCTTAATTTAAAGATAATTATTCATTCAAAAATTATTGTATATACAATTCAATCTATTAAATAATTTAATTCTCTAATTTGGTTTGTTTTAAAGAAAATATAACGTTTCTTACTGATCATTTAACATAATTAGTATGAAAGATAAACAGAGGTTTTTGCATAGGTTAAAATTGACTACATTTATTGTTTTGATACTTGCCTAAAAACTAAATAGCTGTACATCAGATTAAAAATGTAATATGTTCACTTTAATATAAGAATTTAAGTTCTAAAGATTTATTTCAAAATAACTTATGAAGAAGGGTGTTAGAAGAGGGGAAAAGTTTGTTAGCTACTATCGTGTTGATTTCACATATTTGATTATAGATTATACACTTTTATTTTAGAGAAGATCAATTTATAAAAAGTTATAGTGTGTTGCATGATGTCATTTCTTGATAAAAATTACTATTGTATAATTGGTATGTTTCAATGGTTTGTCAGCAGCCATATTAACTTGCTTGTTAACAATCTTGAGTTTTTCATTAAGGATAGCTCAGTCAATGTGCTGACTTTATTTCAGATAATGATTGCATGGTATAAATTTTGTTTTAAATTAAAATGGTGTGATATCAATTCTGATAAATTATTTGATAAAATGATTGTATCAGTATGATTTAACAATTCTTGACAAGGAAACAACTCATTAGGTTTTGGAGAATTTTTATTGTGTAGTGATGCAATACTAGACCCTGCAGTAATTTTTCTCACATGCCAAACATGATTTAACAAAGTGTGAAAAATGGTGATTAAAAATAGTTGGACAAGAAAAACAATTTTACAAGTTTAGTTGTTTGCCAAAGTTATTTTTGTTGTAGTTTGGTGCGGAAAATTCAAACTTAACAATTACTTATTTGATGTTGAACAAAGAAGTACTGATAAGAAAGTGTCTTAAGTTTGAAAATAGCTTGTGTAAACTATTATCCATTTTTTGTTTGTTTTATCTATGAACCAATGCATTTTTTTTACCTTATAATTCAGATTTTTCAAATTTAGATAGAGTAAATTGCAAATTATGTTATTCAACAACTTAACAGTCATTATGTAGATTAGCTTAAGGTAAATGAAATTAACATTATTCTACTGTAACTTTTTTAAACATTTTTATGAAATAAGTGTTTAATAGCTAAATTAGCAGTATAGTTGTCTTGATGAGGTATCTGATGGTAAAAAATATAATGTCAATTATTTAAATGTCTAAGGTTTTGAAAGAATAGAAAATAAAAAATTATAATACATTAAAGAAATAAAGAAGTCTTTTTTATATTAGATTTTTTATCATTTTTTTTTTTTTTTTAATGTTAAAATAAGTTTTGCAAAAATCAATTGGAAAGTATATTTTATCTGCAATTATCTAAGGTTGTACAAAGATCATAACTAGTTGCTTTTCAATTTTAGAAGCAAGTTATAGTCTACAAGAGGGACACTTTATTGGCGTCCCTTTCTTAATCCATTTTTGTTAATTAGGTAAGTATCTTGAATGCTTTTTGGTAAGAACTGACTAAATTGCTGAAACAATCTTTTTGATGTTATTACAAATATTTTTTTAATTTGAATATTATTTTATCTTTTGCTTTAAAAATTCCTTTTATTCATAAAATTCCAAGAAAGTTTATAAATTTAAAATGAACATTTCTATAATAATTTTCATGATTTGATTACTGTTTAAAACAAATAATTAAAGATTATGGTAAAATATCCTGTAAGGTCAAGGAGCTTAAAAATCTGGTTATTATTTTCAGGAAAATCTGAACAACCTACGTTTGCTTGATGACAAAATAGTATATGAATTAAACAAAAGCAACCCTACAAGCTCTTTTCAACATGAGGTTAATGCAGAAAAAATGTGCCAATCCTTGTATAATGAGGTACAATAGTTTGTTTTGTTGTTGTTGTTGTTGTTGTTTTGATTTTTAAAATTAAAGTAATGTATAGTAGTTATACTTTTTTTTTTTTTTTCTCTCTCTCTCTCTCAAAAAATGAAAAAAATTTGTTTTTATTTAGTTGTTAGAGCTACATAAATTTCGTGCACATGCCATCCATAATTGTATTCAGAAAAAATCTGTTGCTATTGATATTTTGAATAATCAAACAACAGAGAACAACATAAAAAGTGATCAAAAAGAACTGAAGAGTCTTCAGAGCTCGGTGAGTGTGTTAATTACTGTTAATAAAAATGTGACCTCTTGCATCCATATATATTTTTTAAAACTTTGTTTTTAAGTTTAGCTGAAATCATTTTTCACCTTTTATTTATCTTTTTTTTTATTGAATTTTCTTTTTTTTTTAGATAAGATTATTGCAAAGTGAATTGATTGTTGAAGATGTTGTAAAGAACAGATCACTTAAGGTAAATTCCTTCCTTATTTTATCTCCATTTTTCTTAAATCATCAAAGTAAGCACCTGTGTTTTTTTTTCTTATCCAAGTTTCCTGAAAAATCAGATCTGTACAATTTGATCAGAATTCTTGTACAGAATTTTTTGTATTGAGGTTTAAGGAATCTTTAAAATTTTAGAAAGCTTCAGTTAAAGAATATTGAATAATTTTTATTTCTGATACACAATTTTTAAAATATCCTAAAGGTTAAAAATATTCTTTTAATATTTCCTGAACCAATTATTTTCATAATTTTAAATAGTAATGTTATGGCTTTAATAAATAGCCTGGAATTGCACATGAAGGTATAAACACATTAGCTTTAGGTAAATAATTACTTGCAATTAATTGCACCATTGATTTTTCAAAAAGTCATCTCTATTGGACTGTTGAAGATTTTGGATTTAAATAAAGACAGATCTGATGGTATTATTTTTCTGGCATCTATCAGGTTTAAAATTTAAAATTAAATCCAAAGTATCAATTGCCAACAGTTAAGCATGGAGGAGGAACTTTGGTGTGGGGATATTCCAGTCAAAACTTGATTAGTCCAAAAAATCGTAAAGGAGAATCAGATTAAATGTGAACATCACAATATCTTATGTAAAAAAACGCTGAAAAAAAGAATATTACATCAAATTTTATTGCTGTTATTTGGGATGATGATCCCAAATACACCTAAGACAGCAATAAATTTTGGCTATCACAAAACCTGGAGCTAAATCTTATTGAACCCCTAAGGAAACATTTGGAATAGTAAACGATTGTTCAAAAAACCAATAAAAATCCACTTTTCAACATGTTCAAGGATACTTAGGACTAAATCAATATTAATTTTGTCAACTTAATTCCAAGTTGCTGTCAAGCTCTGGTTTATTCAAAAGGCTATATAACAATGTGCCCTTAAATTTTGAGAAGCATTTTGCTATGATTATTTTAGTTAAAAACCTTGATCATTAATAAAAGCTAACTTCTACAGTTTGTAAGTTTTTGGATGCATATTTTTCTGGTTATTTAAACATTTCTTTAAAATAAAAGGTTAAAGCTTTTTTATATTTAAACTATTTATTTGGATGTCTCCTATAATAGTGTCTGACGATTTCATCGAAATTGGACTGTGCAAGTAAAAAGTTAATGAAACGTATTTTTTAGTATTTATCTTTATAATTTCCTTAAAATTTGAATTTTGTGTTTAGTTCTGTTCTTATTGTTCACATATTTTTGAAAATATAATTTTATCTAAGGTTATGTCGTGTAATTCATTTAATCCCTTATAAGTTCGTTTAATTCCGAAATGTTTTTTTTTACGATGTGATAAAAAACAGACTTTTATCTAACTTTTTTGGATGAAAACTATCCGACCGGAGTTCAAATGAAGTATCAAACGCAGGTGCTTAATAAAAAAAATTAATAAAAAATTAAGCTTTTAACGCGTTCATTATTATTAATTTTAAAATTCTAATTACAGATTTTTAACGAGAAGTGTTGGAAGTCGTTCCCTTTACCTGATAAATCATCTTCGTAGTTTTGCTTCGATATACGGAAATCAATTAGCTTTGTAAATTCTATCAATTTGTATTAGATTTGTAGGACATTTTTACACAATAAAATTACGCAGTTTGAGATTATTTACCTTTTTTTGTGTGTTAAAAGACCAAAAATCATCTTTAATTTTTTTGTGTGCAACTTTGCTAAAGAAACATGAGCCTTTTTAAGTAGGCGCTTGATTTTGAAATAGTAAAAAAATAAAAAGCACTATTAATCGAACAAATTACCTAGAGGAGCGGTAGAATTATTTTGGACATCATCCCTGAAATATTTTGCCAAAGTAGCAAAAGTTCCTCTTTAGAAAAATTTCTCTTTAGAGATTAGATTTAACCTAAGGTACTGTTTTGTTTCTTGAGGTCTACCCCTATTAAACCACAGAAGGGTTTTCTCAGTTATTTTGGTTATCAAAATTGCAAAATATTTCAGGGGGGTGACAGTAATTTTTTCCTACTCTATCGATTTAACATTTTGCTCGAAAAGGTCCATATTTTTCATGGCATTGAATCATCTTTTTTTGTTAACAAAAGTTATAAAAGGCTGTACATTTACTTATGTAAGTTATTAAATATTTAGTTATTAAAGTTATATTTTGTAATTTAAACTTATTTAAGGTATCAATTTCATTAGCAACTTCATTATCAAATTATTTCACGTGTCGTGCAGATTTCTTATGCTGTATGCAGCAACTAGTCAATCATTTTGACAAATATATTGGCTTTTCACCTTTGAGAATTAGTTGCTTTTTCAGTTAGTCGCATTCTCTTGTTTTTTCTACAATATTAAGCAAAGCTGCAATATCACCTACTGTGTCTGCAAGCATCTTGCACTGAAATTTTAACGCTTTAATTCATATAGTCTAGGTGAGTGAAGCTTCCAATGGATTAAAGGGCTTTTCGCTGAGTTTCATAAACTTGCTTGACCACCCCAGAATGCCTCTCAAGCATGTTGCTTTCAACATCATAGCAATATCAACAGCATATTTTGAATGAAATTTTAAGGGATTTTTTTGATTCCAAATGCTGCAGTGTTGCTTTTAATGCCGTAATAACCAATTAATTTTTTACAAAATGTTAAAAATGTCTCAACTTAAGCCCAATGTTTCGAAAAGAATGAGTTTAGTTTTAACATTAAAAAGACATTGAATGAGCTGAAAGTGCGAGGAAAAGGTGTGGATTTAACCCTCTTTAACCTCCCGGTTTTGACATTCTTGTACGCATATATTTTTGTAGTAAAGTTGATCATTTTTGCTCAGCCGTAAAAAAGAAAGAAGTTTGTAAAAGAAAAAACAAAAACAAAAATAATTTAAAAACACTCTTACTTTTCAACGCGTTATAAAATATTTATTATCTACAACTTTTATAATAAAATCTCGTTGTTAAACATGTGTACTCGCTTTGTAGTCAGTCTTAACAGCTGCGTCTTAATTTTTAGTGTGATTTTTAAATGTCCAGTTGTTATTTTTTGTTAGAACAAAATATTTTCCCACAGTTTTTCTGAATTCCTGGTTGTTATCAATAAAACAAAGATGATATTACTCACGATTTTTATAAGTACTCTGTTAGCTACCTCCACCTCCATATCCCCCACCACCGCCTCCATAACCACCTCCTCCGTATCCTCCGTACCCTCCACCACCGTATCCACCCCCTCCTCGACCTCCATATCCCCCTCTACCTCGACCACCATATCCGCCACCACCGTATCCCCTGCCTCCACCACCGTATCCGCCGCCACCGTATCCTCTGCCTCCACCACCGTATCCACCACCACCATATCCTCCACCTCCATACGCAACTACTTTGTGATGCCCCGGATGGGGATGACCACTTCCAATAATTCCGACACTTCCCTCTTCCTTATCTTCTGTGGTTTCACCCTCACTATCATCGTTCTCATCCACAGCTTCATCACTATCTTCGTTACTTTCATCAGCGTCTGCGTTTAATTTTTTTTTGACGTCTCCGCTACCGCTCCATTCAGATGGCAAGCAATTCGCTATGACTAAAATGCCAGCAAAAACTATAATAAATCTTAAATTCATCGAATATTCTCACGTTATTCTATTATATTCGTGTTAGTCTCATACGCCTTTAAAAGCATACTTTGTCGGGTATATCTTGTTATTAAAAAAGGCAAGTTGTTTTGTACGAGTTCAACGTACTCATTGGCTTTTTTGTTAAACATTTGACAGGTCAACACATGTTGAGCATGCATGGGCACAAACTAGAACAGTTAAACAATAAATGTTAAAACAAACAAAATGGACATTAACAAATATTAAAATAAGCAAAGTTGATATGCTTCAGTCTTTTTTTGTTCTTTGATAAGATTTCTCACATTCATCATATAATTCTCAATTTTTTTTCGACCGCAAAAAATTTTTCAAAGATTTTTCGACATTTTAAAATTTAGCGTTTCACACTTTAAAAACTTGATTGTTCTTTTTTTTTTTTACGCCGTCTATTATCCCCTCCACCGACTTTTTTGTATATGACACTTTTACTTGAAACATTTAAATTGCACAGAAATCAGAAGGTTTTGTTCGCTAGCTTCAAAACCATTCAATATTTTAATTTGTTTTTCCATATACAATATTCCTGTACATACTAAAAATCTTGAAGTTAAGAATTGGCAAAAGATAAAGTAAAGTTCACACGAAAAAAATTTCGCTATCTCCTTTCTGTACCATTCTTTAATACAACATTCCTTCAGTCTTTAGATCCAAAAACTTGAATAGATTTTAGGAAAACTATGACAAACAAAACCTTCGTAAACTAAGTTTTTTGCACAATAATGTTAGCTGAACAACCGCAACCGTTCACGGTCCGATATAGCTTCCGTTATCAATCATCGGTGGATCGTACAATATTAGTTATTAGGTATCTTTCTTTCTATTTAGAGCAACTAAAGCTTGAACAATTTAACTAATATATCACCAAATTTTAGTTAACTTTAAAAAACGTTGTTATATATGGATACAACTTTTTGAAATTAGTTTCTTAACATCTAAAACATGTATAACAAAAAGTTAAGTAAAAAATGTTAAAATATATGGAAAATAAGTAAAATATCAAAATAGTTTTTTTTAATTCTATTTCGTATATGCCGATTAAGGTTTAATTAATTTAGTTGAGATAGACTTAGATAACTTGTGCCCATGGCTGCACCTTGATTATAAACATTTACACCACTTCTGAACGACTATGACTTGCATGCTCAAATCGGTCATTTAATCAACTGTTTTATAAACAAAATCAATGAGTACATGTTCAAGTAACTCAGGTTCGCCTAGATGTGTTTTTAATCAAGAGATACTAGTATTAAAAAAATTTTATATTCTATTTAATCTTTAGAAGATAATTGGAAATTAAATGAACTTGAAAGTTATTTGCTTTGCTGCTGGCTTTTTAGCCTTAGCTCATTGCTTGCCAGAATGGGGAGGTGGCGGTTGGGGTGGCGGTGGCGATAGCGGTAGAAATCATTGGGGTGGCGGCCGCTTTGAAGGCGGTGGTTATGGTGAACACGAAGGTTCACAAGGACATCACGGAGGAGGTGGATATGGTGGCGGAGGCGGAGGCGGAGCTGGATTCGGAGGTGGAGGATATGGTGGTGGCGGATATGGTGGAGGCGGATATGGTGGCGGCGGACATCATGGAGGTTATGATGACGGAGACCACGACCACCATCATGGCCACCATGGTGGGGATGGAGATCATGGATATGGTGGAGGCGATTATTAAAAGAAAAACGACATACCAGCATCATTACAAGAAATCCTTTTAGCACGAAAGATAAAACCGAAGAACGTATGAAATAAATTCTCCACGAACATATATAAGAAAAAAAGCAAAAACGTGAACACGCCAAGCAAGAGTGTCTTCTATTGATAAATTATACATGAATTAGGTGTTGTTTTTTACTTTTGTTTGTTGTAAAACTATTATTATAACTATTTATGCTGTTGTACTTTTACTATGAAAGAAAGGAAAAAGTGGTTGCTATTTTTATTATAGTAAAAAAGTACCGTTTTTTGTTTTCTTTTTTCTACAAATAAATATATATTATATTTTGTTTAAATAGCATTCATAGTTAATTATATATACGCTTAGTCTAACATGTTTCGAATGTTATTTAAGATTATTTAATAGGGGAATACAAGTTTTATAATCAACTCCTGAAGTTAAGTAAATTTTAAATATTCTGGGCGGGTTAAAACTGAATAAATATAACTTTTATGCTGGAGTAAAAAAGCCGAGTACTGTTAAAAGTAACGAAATACGAAGATGAAATTTGTGAGCCTCCAGTTTAGAAGATGACAAGGGCGAATGCAACTCATTAAGGTGAAAGTGTTTCACTCTTCTTCACTTCTTCTTAAAATGCTTCTCTGAAATATTAGAAAACAATACTCGGTATAATATTTATATTTATCTCAATTTTATCATTTACATATCTCCGAACTTATTTAACCCTAACATATTCTGCCATCATGTATGCTACAGTTTCATTCAAATCATATTTATTCATTTAAAAACCGCAAAAAGGATTTTTTTCACAATTTGCTTCAGTTATTTATGTAACTGAACGTTAGTATCAGTTTTGTTGTCGTTATTATTATTGAGCCGTTCACCGCACAAATCGATTAACTCTCTTTTTTAAAAAATCTTAAGTAAAAAGGTCATAAAGCACTTGATATATATATATGCAATTAGTTACATTTGTGATAACTTCCCTGAATAATAAAGATTAAAATGAGAATTAAATCTCTTTATCTTTAAGTTCATCTGATCTTATTGTTGTGGATCTGGATGCAATAGCTTTTAAACTATATTTAGAGGGTTATCCTTTTGTATATTGACAACTTTTTTTTAAATTTTTTTTTTTTTGAAAAAGAAATTAATGAAGAGTGAGTTTTTTTATTCAAAAAAAAAAATTCTTTTATCATATTTGGAATTATTACAGGAAATTTTTCAAAAAACTTTGAAAAAGAAAATCTAGGATAGATAATGCTGTTGAATTTATTTGAGTGTCGCAAAATATTACATTAAAGGTAATTATTTAATATAACTTTAAAAATGATAAACACCATTAAACTAAAAAAAAAAAAAAATTATATTATAAAAGGAATTTTATAAAATTTTTTTGTCATTTTGATTTTTATGATTGTTTAAATGCTGGACAAAATAAGCTTTCTGATTGGTCTAAAATTCCTTCGCGACCAAAAGTTTAGCTATAATGGC
Organism: Hydra viridissima; assembly: GCF_058129835.1. Lineage (NCBI taxonomy): Eukaryota > Metazoa > Cnidaria > Hydrozoa > Anthoathecata > Hydridae > Hydra > Hydra viridissima. The sequence continues at coordinate 6,799,729 of NW_028324302.1, forward strand.
AACCTTGTTATGATGGATAGAATGTTATTTCACTAATCTTGTAAACATTGACTGTGTAGAATATAGTGATAACATATTAACTATAATAACTGCTATTGTATAAATGCCTATCTTACTGTCAAAATTATACATACATACATACATACATACATACATACATACATACATACATACATACATACATACATACATACATACATACATACATACATACATACATACATACATACATACATACATACATACATACATACATACATACATACATACATACATACATACATACATACATACATACATACATACATACATACATACATACATACATACATACATACATACATACATACATACATACATACATACATACATACATACATACATACATACATACATACATACATACATACATACATACATACATATGTATATATATATATAAAAGAGTAGTAATGGATAAAAGTAAAATAAATCTATATATATATATATAAATTTATTTTACTTTTATCCATTACTACTCTTTTTGTTCTTCTTTTTTTTATACGAATGTCTGCTTTATTTTAAACTTCTGGTTATTCTTCTTTAATCAATATTTTCTCTGATTTCTATTTCTTTTCTTCTTGTGATTATCAAAAATTTCTTCTTCTTTTTCTCTTTTTTTCACTTATAAAACTTCTTATTTATCCAAATAGTTTTCAATTACAAAAATTATAATAGAACGCAGCTCTAAAGGGTACAAACATTTATAACTAAGGGTTTATAACATCTGATGATCGCTATTGCGTGAAACTTTAAGTAATGAAATATAAACCAAGCTAATTATTTAGTTTATATAATAATGATAATGATAATAATAATAACAATAATAATAATAACAATAATAATAATAATAATAATAATAATAATAATAATAATAATAATAATAATAATAATAATAATAATAATAATAATAATAATAATAATAATAATAATAATAATTATTATTATTATTATTATTATTATTATATATATATATAAAACTTAGGTAAACTAGAAAGTGATGTCTTGGGAAGATGATATGTTAAATTCTGTTCATCTAGTTGGTGAAGATGAGACTGGAGACTTATATGGTGATTTTGAGAATGTTTATAACCCAGCTTTTGATACTGAGGTGTGTATGTTTCTTATATATTTATACTATTAGTCACAAAAGCCTTCATTACATAATATATATATATATATATATATATATATATATATATATATATATATATATATATATATATATATATATATATATATATATATATATATATATATATATATATATATATATATATATATATATATATATATACACACTATATATATACTATATATATTAAATAGTATTGGTTTTTTTTAAACAAATCTAATGCTTGGATAAAATTAGTCATAAATTTTCTGAAGTTCAATATCTCCTTACTGAAATGTTCTACAATGTTGCAGAATCAAAAATGGTATGAACTAATGTTCAATATTTGGTGAAGAGGATTTTGCATTGAACATATCATCTATGTGACCATTTTCATGGATTTCTTTTTTAACTTGACTAGTTTTATACTGTATTTACAGCAGTATTTGTAACAATCTTGATGGTATGCTTATGTTCATCTAAAAATTCTTTAACTCCAGGAAAAAATTGCTCAGCTTTCCCATAGGATGCTTCTAAGTTGGTTTCATTTTTATAAATTTTTAAACTGCTACCTAGTATTCTAGCCAGGTTGGTTGTTTTTTTATCAATTTTCTGTCAAAGAGTGGTAACCACTTTTGTGTAGTTTTAAGGATGCCCATTTCTTATTTTTAGCACCTTTCTGGACTAATTTGTAAACAGAGGACGGACTAGAAATTAGGAAATCAGTAACTCCTCCAGAAATCTTTTACAAATTATGACAACCTGGTTAATCAAAACTTTGTTATCAGTATTATGTTTTCCAGTTGTTTTTGTCTTTCAATACTTTTATTTGTTCTTTTACATTCTTTGAGAGTCAAATGAACTCTCACTTCTTCTCAGAGATTCAGTTTTACTTTCTGCACTTAATTCAGAACTTTCTGCACTTAAATAACCTGCTCGGCTGATATAGCAGGCTGATTAAATGATATTTGCCTTCTAACAATAGATGGGTTGATGTATTTGACTCAAATTCGTTGGTGGTGTAACCTTACTTTATGCAAGTTTTTAGATCTGCAATTCTCATACAGGTTTTTTTTATCTACATGTACAAAACCAATACTTTTCTATGTTACATCAAGTATAGCATCAAGTAGTTCATGAAAATATCTTTGCCAGCTCCACTACTGTCAATAATATTTTTTTAAATGTATTAAGAGTTTGGAACCCAGAGTTACATATTTTCAAGGCACCTCAGTAGAGGATGACCGTATGATGATCTTGCATTCACTAATGATGATCTTGCATTCACTTACTATGTTGAGCAAGAATAAAATAGTCTCAGATTAACTAAAAATTGAAAATCAACTTTGCCATTTACCAAACAATCTTTGGCTAAAACTAAACTTAGTGGCTTCAATAAATATAGAATATAAAATGAAGAATCCAATAATTAGAAAAGTTCCTGGACATGCTTTGGACCACAATTTAACTGACTTGAGTGATAATCTTCATTCACTATTTTTTTTAGCTGAGTTACAACCATTTGTAATCAATTTATTATTGAATTTATTGAGATTTTCAGACTATTGGCAAGAGCCATGGATAAAGATGAGCTCAAACCTCACTTAGGATTTTTGATTCCAACAATTGTTATATTAAATGAGATTTTTAATCCCAAAATCTGTCTATTGTGATCCACTAATTGAAAGCATATCATGTAGTTGACAAAAGATTTCGGTGATTTTATTTGGATAAGTTTATTATTGCTAGTATTTGACATTCCATGTTCAAATTCAAATGGATGAAAACTAAAGAGCATAAAAAAACCTTGCATAATATTTTTAAAAAAAGAAGCTAAGTAATCAAAAGTTACAATATTAATCAAATTTGATTGTGCAATTGATTTTCTTCAGTGGTTTTCACAATTCTTGAACATGTAAAACATCCATGTTTTATAGAAACTCTCCATCATATGGAAATATACCTCTGGATTTAATGTAAATAACATTAAATCCAGAGATATATTTGCTATCAAAGGCAATTTTTAAAAAGTACAAATTAAACTTTTGAAAAACAAATCATTCTTTTTACAGACTGATTTATTGACTGTTTTTTCTTTTTTAATGTACTTTTTGGTTTTTATTTAGGTGTTTAGTGGATTAGCAGTTAGTTTGCTTAATTATAATTGTTTAGTGGTTAGGGGTTAGTAGACTAAGCTTTCATTTAGTGGTTAGTAGTTATTACCCCCAGTTCTGCTCATATTATTTGAGATTCAAATAATTTTTTATTTACAAATTCATGTGGTTCATGCATGAACATATAATATAAACTTAATATTTGTAGGGTTTATATGAAGATGAAGGATTCCAAAAGGCTTTAAAGACAAGTTATGGAAAAAGAATGGTATATTTATACCTTTATTTAAAAAAGTGTATTAAATTCCTAGTTTTTGAACAATTTTGTATTATAGTCAAACATTCAATCTTAAAATTAAGGTTTTGAAAGGCTGGGAATTCTATTCAGGCATAATTCTGTTCTTTTTAGGTTGAATTAAAGGTTAAAGTAGTATTTGATATTTACTATGATATTTTTTGGTAGCCCTGTGTTGCCTGACATAACTCAACATTTTCCTTTAATCACTTGTGCTAGAATTGAGTTTACTATCAACTATACACTCTTAATTAAAGTTGACACATGCATGAAAAAAGCTCCTGTGCATGTGTCATATGATCAGTTTCAATCACTAAAAATTTCAGCAAAAAGTTATTACCTGGATTTGATTCTGTAAATGTTTTATGCCAAAATTAAAATAATTTTCTAACTATAAAAATATTGGTTTAAAGTTTTCATAGATATGTGTAACTAATCAATTAACTTTACACGTATCAAACAACAAGATAAACATTTATTTATTCAGAATTACAATTTCAAAAGTCCATTAAGATATATGTAATTTATCCAAGCTTGGTGTTAAGGATGGTCACTGGACTTATTAGATCCATGAATATTCATCTAAGAGCTGATTACCATTAAAATCAATAAGTTGTACATAAAAAATTTGTTGGCTGCTTTCCTCTGATGCATGAGGCTAAAAAGAATTACTGTAAAGTTTGAAATTACATTTGATATTTATTACAGGTTGACAATTTCACAAATTAATTTATGTGATATTAAATGACTTTTTAGTGAACTTTCTATTAGAGTTCAAGTGCTGGAAGGCCTCCTCTTGGAACAAGTGCTACCCAAAGAATGAACACATCTTTGGTAATTTTGATTTAATGAAACTTTAGGAATTGAAAAATATTTCATTTAGTTCATTTAACGGATGTTTAATATACATATATACTTAAATATGAATATATTACTTTTTTAAATTTTTTACAACTCGTTATAATTTCAATAGAAAGAAACTAAATTATACTTTATTAGATTTTTGGAACAATAAAATTTTTTGATAATATAGAATCGTGGACGTGGTGCAGTGCCTGTCTCAGTCACAGGAGGCAGACCAGTAACAGGTGTTGCAGCTGTAAGTGGCAATTTAATATTTTTGGGTATAAATTAAAAAGGAATTTTCATTTTTAATTGTTTTTTAATTTAATTGTTTCACAATTTTTTTATAAGAATCCAGCCCAAGCAAGACCAATGACTGCTGTGCGTGCTGCAGGATATTCTGGAGCTGGGAAAGGTACATATAATATATATCTTGATCATTTGATGATTCTATGTAGCTTTTGAATGTAACTGTTGATTAATTTTTATTGTTAAAAACTTTGATTAAAACATAAGTCAATAAATTTTGTCTCAAATTTTAAACTTAAAGTAGGGCTGTCAACTCCTTTTTCTAGCATCAAACGCATCATTTGATCCCTTGCAACAAGCAAAAGGCCCACCTCCACCTTTAGATGCCAAAAGTGAAGATAGGTACTTTTGTGTTACATTTTCTATTCTTTTAGTTGATAAAATAATTAGTTGTTAATAAAAAATAGTTAAATTTTGAAAAGTAGATGTATGCTGCTTATCTCAGCCAAAAAAAAATCAACCAAGAAAATCATTTAATTTCCATTTTTGTGTGACCTTAAGCAATTTAATTACTAAATTTTGTAATTTTTTGTTAATTATGCTAATATTCTATTATAA